>NW_013531107.1:5028998-5287428 GCF_000836235.2 Papilio xuthus | reverse complement strand
TTCTTATAAGGAAAGGATGGGAAGTGGAAGTGGACTTTCCGGATGAGAGGATGCATGGAAAGGGAAAATATTTTCTTTCTGTGCATCCTCTCCTCCGTCGATTAAAGGTAGACAACGCATATGCAATTTCGTATGCCTATGGTCAACGGTCACTTCGCTATTTCAGCGATTCCAGGTGGCCGCTAGCTCGTTTGTCACCTTATGATATAAAAAAAATACGTTATAGTAAAACCGGTAAAATCTTTGGAAAGATTAAACTGAAACATAGATCGATCAAACAAACAACAACCATATAACATTGTAAAGAAAGTATAATAAATATCAAATAATAGTAATAAACAAACTTTCAACTCCATTAAATAGACTGTATTTGTCCAAATTATTCAATATCAACTTTTGGGTTGAGCTGTACTACGGACAGAAAAACTTACAAATTAGATTATGCTGACCAATTCACTCTTATGTGATGGTGTTACATTCTATATTTGCTTAGCAAATTGACTGTATAAGTTTGTTGGAATAGCGGTCAACCACCTCTTTTAACGTTATGATAGCCTGGTAACGGACATTGTTGACTCGACAAAAAAACTCATGTCGGAGGCGTAACGATCGTCACGGCTCTTCAACTACGCACTTACTTCTCTTAAGTAGAAATAGTTCATCTTACTTCTTACTATCTTAATAATATTATAAATGCGAAGGTTTGGACGTATGTTTGTTAGAAGGTATCTCCGGAACGGCTTAACGGATCTCGATGAAATTTGGCACAGATGCAGAGCAAAGTTTGGAAGGACACATAGGATATTAATTAAGTTTTTTCATTACCGCGCGGACGTTGACGCGGGAGACAGCTAGTATACTTATAAGTATGCTAGCTGTAATATCTTTTATTTTATTTCCAACAATCTTACACCTTCAGTTCTCCCACGGACCCAAGAAAACATTGTTGTCTCTCTTTTTATTCAAAAGGATAAAAGGGACGACATTATATTGTAATTCATTTGTTTCTGCAGGGAAAACTCGTTAATAAAGTTATAAATATTTTATCATGTTACCCATTTGGGGGGGGGGGGAGTCTTTAAAATACTACGGTCAGTCACATGAGCGGGAGTGTGGGTCAGGTTTTAGTCACGTAGTCGTCTTTTTCATAATACATAATTCACTAGTAATTTAAGTATTCATGCAAAAGACGAGTATGAGCCAATTTTTTTTTAATTTTTGCCTGTGAAATGGTTAAAAATAATTATTATTACTACGTAAAAATTAAAGGGGGAGAGGGGGTCTTGGCATATACTGCGAGTGGTCACCGAGGGGAGGGAGGGGTCGAAAAAACTAAAAAAATAGGTTACGTAGTATGGGTATGTTCCCTAACGTAGTGGCCCTTATTTTGTTTTGAGTAGTATATTGCTAAAAGGCTGAATTTTATTAGTTACGTGTGGTCGTACAAAAACTTATAATCGTTGGAAAAGCTTTTAAATCGCTAGTTATATTTCCAACCAATGCATTTTGATCGATTCTTCGATGTATTATAATACTTAGTTTCCCTCCTTTATAAAATCTATACTTACGAGATACCCTGACTTTCTATAACTTTCCTTTCTCTGGAGTAAGTAGGTCTTCAGGGTAAAACATATAATTCTAGCGACAGATCGATATTTACTGCAAATCATGTATATTTGACGCAATTATTACTAACCCATATTAACAATATATAAACATCTATATAAATTTAGTTTTTTTATGACACGAGCGAGCTTAACCTTATTAATTCTAAACTAAAACTAAACAGATTTGGCAACTGTTAAATTTTTATCACAAGTTCAAAATACAACTAAAGATTGTATTAACAATTCCTTGAATTTACCCTTTCAGTAATATTCCCATACAGTCGCGTACACAAGTGCTTTAACCGAAATACAAATATAAATTTATTTTTTCACTATCACTTGACAACTTAAGACTTTTTAGACTTAGTTATATAAATTATCTCTTCAAGTTTCTACTTCTTATTCATAAATAATTATACATTGTATAATACAATAAAAAGTATAAAAACATACAAAATACAAAGTAGGAATTTCTTTTTTGTTTGTATAGGATTGTTCTTCCACAGTTTAAACGTAGAAGCTTTTAGTTTTATAGTCGCACTAAGAGCATTTCTAGTTCCAACACAAGTATTGGATTCACTACCGAGTGGAATTACGTGTGAATGTTTAATTTGTATTGAAACGTCAGAGTACATTGGCCTTTGCAAAACCCTATATCGAGCCCTATATAAAGTATAGGAAAATTAAATAATTTACGTTCAAAATGCAGTGGAGTCGTTAAATAGCTTTTTAATTTTGTTTTTTTTTTGGTATATCACCAATTTGATAAATTTTTAAATTTGTTAATCCATTATGTTCTTTTTCACAACTCCACCAAATTGAAATATTAATTGTTTTGTAACTAATTTAAAGATTGAAATCAATTCCTCGATTAAAAGCAATAAATAAAATCATTTTTTTTACGAAATAATTTTATATAATGTAACATAAACAATTACGGTAGCGATGGTACACGTAAGGAGGAAACGTGCGACCATCAGCCGTGTGATAGTTTGACAAAGCGCCATTGTTTGGTGTTTAGCCGGTTAAACTTAACTGAGGTCATCGGTTGCATGTATCATACTATTATACCAGATGTATCTATAAATTACATATTAACAATAACAATGATATAAGTTTTTATTGTAAATACATTTTTATATCATAAGTTAGCAAACTAACGAGGCCTCCTGAAATCGTTGTAATAGCAAAATATACATAACTAATATATAACCGACTAAAACACTCATTATATTCGTCTGGTGTCGGCACCGAGCAGTTTCGAGTCCATCGGGGCTCCCAATCCCACTCACACTGATGAAAGGCCCCCGATGGGCTCGAAACTAATCGGTGCCGACAACGGACTGACTTACGTGAGTGTTTTAATCGTTTCTGATAATGTCTCACAAACGTTTGAATAACTTTAATATCAATGTATTTAAATAATAGGTATTTATGGAGTTAACATTAAGGAATACGATAAAATTAAGATCAGTAACACATCCATGTAACACAAAAGTACGTATATCCTATAATTAGAATTCAAATAACATGAACGAATAATATAAAATTGAACATCACCTTATAATCCATTTTATAAAACAAATTATGGTTTTTACTTTACAAAAAATATTGAGCAAATTAATAAATTGGTCACTTCAACTTTACAATATACAGTGGCTGTACGAAGTTGAACAAAAACGACTTGAATGATCCTACGAAAAAATTACTATGCCATAAATAGATGTTCCGTATAATATTTTTAAAATAAACATAAATGGAATAAAACGTGTTCATTTTTTAAAATGATTGATAAATAAAAAATAAATTAAAAATATAATATAGATGTTATTATTAAAAGCTCAAGGTCAATTCAAAAACATTGAAGAACATACCAAGGTATTGACTGAATTTATAACTAGCTGTCGTCCGCGACTCCATACGCGCGAGGTTAGAAAAAAATAATAAGTAGCCTATGTGTTCTTCCAGACTATGTTCTACATATATGCTTAAGTTCAGCGAGATTTATACAGCCGTTGTGGATAAACCTTTATCCAACATTGGATGGAAACATTCGCATTTATAATATTTATAAGATCAATATAAAAATTCCTAGAACTTACATCATCATCAGCTCACTTTACGTTCCCACCGAGGGTACCCTAAGTTAAGGGTGATTAGGTCATCGTTAACCACGCTGGCCAAGTGCTGGTTGGTTGACTTTACACATATCTTTGAATTTCTTCTCAGATATCTGCAAGTTGCATCACGATGTTTAGAACTTTAATTAGAGTTCAATAAGTATTATAAAAGCACATGAAAGTAATATCACAAATACGTAAAAAAATAAAATTTACTAACATTAATATTTTTATACGGAACCCTATAACCAAAAATGTTGTTTTAATTTCTGACACGTATCTACTTAATGCCGGAACGGTACATTTTGTTGGGTCTACTGGGTTTGCTCTTAATGTGGGAATGAGTGCCTCCTTCATTCCATGCTCGAACTTAACTTGTTTATTACATCCGCTATTTTAACTCTTCGATGTTAATAACGTATGCAAAATGTAATACCCCTTAAGCTAAGCTAAAGGAGTCAGAAGTCTAAATTTGTGGCTACATATTCTTGATTCATAGGCAATTTAATTTCGTTACCAGGTGATGTGTTTTTCATGTTGCAAAAAAACGTACCAAAAAATCTTTAGGAGATATATACAACTTATTGAACTATTTTTGCTCTCTTACTGTGGTACTCAGAGTGATTAATGGTAACTAAGGTTGATAGTTGTGAACGATATAAAGTTTACATAACTTAAAATGAATCCATTTTTAAACATGCAATCGTTTTTCTAAGTACGAAGCTTTGGGATATTAACTAAATTATATTTTAAATTAACAGTTACAGCTGTGTTTATTTCGAAACAGCTTATCATATGGCCGACATCAAATCATCGCATACATAACGGCCTCCGATTACATTACAGATCCAAACATTCGTTAACTAGAACAATAGGTCTGTAGTCGAGGAATTTAATTCGCTGCCCACACTACATTAACTGTCGTAAGATACATGTATGTAAGTTGCTATGATATGTTTTCGATTGTATTGTGACTTGACATTTCACTGAAGTGGGTAGGAAATAATTGTCTTCAACTGTAAATAGGAAGTGTCGATTCGTCGAAAGTTGAACAATGACGACCCGTGTCGTGTAACGCTTTGGACAATGAAACAATGAGAGTTAAAAATAATGCCTTGTTATCGAAACCAGTATCTGGAAATTGAATTATATCAACAAGTTTTGATTATGTTGTTTGCATAGTTACGTATGAATATTTTTATTTTACATCCCTATTTCATCATTATTTTTAATTATAATATCATATTTATAAACACTTTTATTCTATAGTAATTATAAAGAAGAAGGATTTGGTTGTTTGTTTGCATTAACTCCTTCAAGAATCGAGCTTATCACCACCTCGAAGGCCGACAACGCATCAGCGGTTCCTCTGGTATTCCGTGGGCGTCGTTGAACACCTCAGTGTTCCCGCTGCTCGTTTGCCCCCTTCTGTTATAAGAAAATAAACTCCGAAACTACCGATCCGATTTGAAAAATTCTTTCACTGTTTGGAAGCTACACTTGTACTCATAATACACGTTTTAACCATAAAGAAAAATTTATAATTATTCCCTAAAGTGTACAGTTTAGAGTCCTCAATCATAAAATTCGTAAATAAGTCAATCTGATATTTTATCTCTATATATAAATATCAATTGCTGTTCATTAGTCTCGCTAAGACTTGAGAACGGCTGAACGGATTTATCTTATCTTGGTATTAAAATGTTTGAACAGGTCTAGGAAAGGTTTAAAAAGTAAGAAAAATCCGTATAATTGCCCGGAGAACCCTTTAGAAACCATTTTTTTGATCCGTCGCGGACCACGAGCGACAGTTAGTCATTGACAAAAACATATATAACTACTTATATAATAATGCAAAAAGTTAGATTGTACATCAGAGAAAAGTCTGCAGTTACTCTCACTGTAGATATGCCGCTAACAATAGTATAAAGTGAAAAACCTTCCAAGAAATCTAAATAAAAAACATCGCAACGAACACTTTGAAACTAATCAAGATCAATTATGAAAATATGCTACAATGTAATGGGAAATTCTTCTAAGATGTAAGATTTCTTGGAAAAACAAGGAAACATGTAATAATTAAACACTAGATGTCACTAGTGTTAAAATGTTGCTAAAAATATTCACTGAACGGACTGATTCTTGTAGGCTAAGAGGCGGGTTTTCATGTCGTGCGGACCCAAATTTCGCTTTCTTCTTTATACTACCAATTGCCTGCGAATTCGTTTGCGCGGAATAAAAAAACATCATCATCGTCATCATCAGCTCACTATAAGTCCCCAGCGAGGGGCTCGGAGCCTACCCTAAGGTAAGGGTGATTAGGCCATAGTCAACCACGCTGGCCCGGTGCGTGTTGGTTGACTTCACACATATCTTTGAATTTCTTCTCAGATATATGCAGGTTGCATCACGATGTTTTCCTTCACTGTAAGAACGTCGGATAAATGTACATATGTAAATCGGAAATCGAAAAACACATTGGTACATGGCGAGATTCGAACCCAGGACCTGCAGATTGCAAGTCAAGTGCTTGACCACTGAACCACCGACGCAATATTAAGTTATTGCAATTATATAATTTAGTATTATTCAAGCAGGCTTTATAAATATTATAATATCTAGTAATCTACAGGGGTAATTGTATTCAACACAACTAAGTAACGTCATTAATAATCAGTAGATCTCACCAACGACTTTAAGAAAATCTCTTGTTAATCATCACTTGTAAGACCGTGTTGTAATTTCAAATATTAGCAAAAAAGTGTTTATTGCACAATTGAATAATGAGTTTATTCACCTTAATATTACAGTTCATAGTAAATGCAAGTGATATATATGTTTTAGAAACAGTGATATTGAAAAACAATATCATTTACCGTAGGTTTATAAAACTTATCCAGACAGAACAGAGATAACAATATGTTTTAAACGATTTTCAGTTTCAGTAACCTACGATTACGTACTCAAATTAATCTTATAATAGACAAAGATTGCCGTCTATATTGACACGTGCCTTTCTTCATGTCTTTGATTATCCAATTTCCAACCTAACATTATATAGTTTCATAATATTTTCGAATTTAATTCTCTTATATTCATGTAAAACTATCATTAGCAAACTACACAAAACTCGTTATTATATTGCAAAAACAATTCTATAAAGTATTAAACAGATAATACAGGATTTTTTTTAATGCATCGAGATATAGTTTTATTTCGTACTTAAAGTAACAAACCGTGTTGGATAAAGATGTCAGAGTGGCTGTACGGTCCACAGATAAACTAAAATGGAATACATAAATATTTAAATAAAAAAAAACTTAACTAGCAATTGCTTGAGACTTTTACAGCCGGATGATTCTTACATTAACATAACATTTTTTTTTGTTTTACGTCTATGGAATTTTGCAAAACTAACGGGATTTGACTCACTCTGAATACCTTTCTTTATACGTCCATTAGACTGGCCGGACGCATCGCACACACGGCCCGCAACGGATTGTTTATCGATAAATGCCGACGCGGACGTCGTGATGATGTACGCTGTGCTGTGTATCATACAAGCAAACTAAAATCCGTTACCTCCTCCCGTGCGGTGCGTCCGGCACGGGCCAATGGACACATACCTTTTTGGGATTATGTGAAATAATTTTGTACTGCAATACGATTAATTTGCCATTGTCAAAGAAGATGCAAACGTTGTACGTTTACATCTTCTTTATTTTATGATGACGCATTACTGCGTAAAAAAATAATCAAGCCAATAATATTCTCTTGTAAAATTGTAACAAAAAATTAACTAAGCATGTACCATGCTACTAAGTGTTATGTTCCGATCTTCCAATAGAATAAGCTCGTAAATTAGTGTTGTTCCGTATGTCATCGATAGAATAATTATAATTGATTCATTAGTTTAGTTACTATAAAATGAATACAGAAACATGAATTGAACAAAAAATGCTTACTTAAATTAACTACGAAGTGTAAGCAATTTGCAAGTCATTGCCGACCATATTTATTTAATAAGAACGGAAATACGTACATAAGCTTCACTAATTTGTCTGCAGTAGATTTATTATAAATTGATGCGCTCTCTAAGAACATACTTATGTTATATTTTTTACTATCTTTGCAATCACCTAGTTGTGGCGTCTAAACAGTTTTACAAATTTTTATTTAATTTTTACATCTAGATTTATTTATACTAAAGAATTTAGTTTGATTTAAATATTAGTAACTAGCTGTCGCTGTCGGAATTAAAAATTTACTTAGCCTATGGCTTCATTCAGAATATGTTATATATCTGTACCAAATTTCTTTAAGATCCGTTAAGCCGTTCCGGAGATACCTTCAGACAACTATCCTTCCATCTATCTAAACATTCGCATTTATAATATTAGTATGATTACATAAAAACTCGTATTGCATTCGACTCAGCCTTATTATATTTCTTTTACTTTTCCCTAATCCTCAATCTATGCAAAAATATTCGTTCATGAAAATTATGGATGGTCTAAATATTGTCTTTGTTTTTTTTTTACCAATCAGTACAACAAAAAAGTTATATTAGTTCTAACTTAAATTATTGTTTAACAATAAATCAAATAAGAGACTTTTTTTTTATATCATAAGGCGGCAAACAAGCGAGCGACCACCTGAAATCGCCTAAATAGCGAAGTGACTGTTGCCCATAGACATACGCAATTGCATATGCGTTGCCTACCTTTAATCGACGGAGGAGAGGATGTACAGAAAGAAAATATTTTCCCTTTCCATGCATCCTCTCATCCGGAAAGTCCACTTCCACTTCCCATCCTTTCCTTATAAGGAAAAGGGTGGAAAGGGAAAGAGGACTTAATTAGGCCTCCGGGACGCACACTCATCAGACGAAACGCGGAATTGCTTCCACTTCACGACTGTCTTCTGTGTGGTCGTGGTATTTTACCGGGCAAGCCGGGTCAATTCGTGCGAAGATGTTAAAGCGGGCTCTACCACTGTTATACTATTTCTATAGATATTTATTAGTTTAATTATAATATCTACATTTAAGTTTTTTTTAAGAAACTCGATATGTCGATAATTGACGTTTCCATCCCTATTTATAATTCCATACGCTCTTTATAATTACCATCAATACTGTACAGGAATTCAATGCATCCTCGTTACATTTAATGGCGTAAGATCTTGCCGACATCTATTTTAATAAGCAAATAGTGAATGTATTTACTTGAGGTCCGCTACTTACGTATACATCTACACTTAGTTAACATATTTAAGTTACGCTTTATTAATTAACTAAGTAATTTAATTAACATTTATCTATTTTAATCTTATATATTATATAAAATTCTCGTGTCACAATTTTCGTTCCCTTATTCCTCCGAAACGGCTTGACCGATTCTTATGAAATTTTGTGAGCATATTCTGTATGACTGAGAATCGGCTAACATCTATTTTTAATCCCGCGCGGACGGAGTCGAGGGCGACAGCTAGTTTCTTCTAAAAATTTTTTGTTCAAGCGTAGTTCAATGTCGTTACGTTAGAGGGCGCCACTAGAAAAGTAAAAAGATACTGGCACATAAGCGCCGTGAGATCTTATTTTTCTATCAAACCGAGTAGTCTTTTGTTATTTTCTCAGTTCATTTTGCATTCAGATTTCTTATGTCTTCAATAGGACGTAAGCAAATTTGGTTCCAAATGTTGGTATTGGTTGCCATTTCTTATGTCCTGTTTCTCGTTCGATACTAATCTTTTTAGGTGACATACGTTACGCATATTTTTTTAAGATCACGGTACTATAAATCGCAGTATCCTTTTTTTAATAATCATTGTAATCCAAGCCAGCTTAGTAGTAGCAGGGGCTACGGTTTTCTGAACACTACGTCTATCGCGTATTTCACCTGATCCCAAAGCTTACACTAGTTTCGAATTGTAATAATTGTAACACAAATATGAAATTGCCTGATACCTATATTCGTTTTTATCATCATCTCACCCAATCGTGAGGTTCGCTTTCTACTTACAGTTGGTATGTAAACCAGTGCCAACAGTTATCGCACGTAACTGTACCAATATGGGTAAGCTCATTGTCTCGCCAATGTGACTTGGGCTTTTTGTCACAAGAACCAGTTTCTTAATAATATAAGGAATTATAAACTTTATGCCTTTATAATAAAGTTCAATATCAAATGAACATTGGTAACGGTGAACAAGGTCTGTCTTCCGATAGATTGAAGAGAATATTTACATGGCGTACATAAAGGAGAACACAATGAAACTAATTATAATTTAAAGAAAACAACTCTAAATCCTGCATACGATAACATTTTTGATCTATTTATTAATAAATTAGCTGTCACCCGCGACTCGGTCCGCGCGAAATAAAAAAAAAACTTAATTAGTAGCCTATGTGTACCCCCAGACTATGTTCTACATCTATGCCCAATTTCAGCGTGTTCCATTCAGCTGTTCCGGAGATACGTTCTAACATTCTAGAGTTAGTTTGCTTACTAAAACGTATTATTTTGAATTTCAATGTTATATCCAACGACGATATTCAATCATTACGGTATTAAAATCGCAATGGAAATGTAAAACGAATCCTTCTCAAGTCCGAGTTGAATAACGTACTCAACTGACCATTAACAAATGATCCTCAGGGCAAGCGGAACAGCTTGTGACCATTTGTCTTGCACCTTGCAGTTACAGGGCAAATGCCTGAATACTTCGGACCCCTGCGTGTAAGATCTATGATATTTATCTGATCAAGTGTAAAGATAAATAATTGAATTTAAATATGTTATTTATTGTACTTGGATTAAGGTTTAAATGTATGTTCATAGTTCATATTCATCCCGGAGGCCTAATTTAGTCCTCTTTCCCTTCCCACCCTTTTTCTTTTAAGGAAAGTATGGAAAGTGGACTTTCTGGATGAGAGGATGCATGGTAAGGGAAAATAATTTATTTCGGTGCATCCTCTCCTCCGTCGATTAAAGGTAGGCAACGAATATGCAATTGCGTATGTCTATGGGCAACGGTCATTTCGCTATTTCAGCGATTTCAGGTGGCCGCTCGCTCGTTTGCCACCTTATGATATAAAAAAATAGCTTACTCAGACACAGATTAACATATAGCCACAATCCTTCTAAAGAAGGACTGTCAGACGTAGACTTCTACCAAAGATAACTTTCTTTGGTGTTCTGTAGGCTTCAGTAGACCGTCAACTTGTCCAATTCAGGCTGTCACTTCTATTGCAAACTCATGAACAGACTCATGAATATAAGAAGAATGTTCATATATAGAACCTAATTTGAGAAAGGCTTGATTCTAAGTTTTATCATTTTTTTAATCTGAATACTTTTGTTATTTCATTCACGTTGTCGTCAACAAGATAATAAAAGAATTTCTTCTAGTTAAATTCAGTTGAGTCATTTTTGTAAAATTCCATATAATCTTTCTTATGAATCAGACTGTCTTCAAGCACTTATGATGCTCGTTTATATTTAAGCTGATCAAGTCTAGTCTAGTTTTCTAGCTTTACTTTCACCACAGCTTGGTTATGTTGGAGGATGTCGTTATGAAAAACCTGTTCGGTAAAGATGACTCGTTGATTAATGTTTCTATGAGAGCAAATGCGAGAGATAGGAAATTGTTGTCGTTGTTTTGTCAGGTAATGTTGGATATTATATCATTAGCATGAGCTACAATTTTTAAGCTGACTTCAAAAAGAAGGAGGTTATCAATTAGTCTGTTTTTTTATGTGTGTTACCGCGTAACTCCGCCCATGAAGCTCCGATTTTGAAAGAGAAAATTATGATCGAAACTTCGCTCGCAGGGTTTTAAATTGACTAGAAACATTTTGTTTGTTAGAATGAACAGCCTTTTATATAAAAAGCAATGTAAATAAAAAAGAGGAAATCTATTCAAGTCTAAAGAAGACCGTAAAGTTCTCATTAGTACTGTCGGAATGCTAAGAGGCTTACCAGCTTAGTATTTGCTTGTCGGAATTCTTGATGTATCTAACATTATGAGGTTTTTGTTATACTTAGCTAAATTCCTGAACCTTATGTGAATAAAATGTATGGTTAAGCATGTTTTGACTACGTTATAATGTATCCAATTTTATTGTAAGCTTTAGCAAGCCATAAATTAATAATTCTCCGAAATCGCGGCTGCTGTCTATAGACATCTCCAAAGGAGGAGGGATCGCACAGAAATACGATATTTCCCCTTCCTATGCCGTGTTTTACGCCAAAACCACTTCCCCTTCCCATTTACTAATTAGAAAAGGGTGGGAAGAAAACGAGTACTACAATTAGGCCTTCGGGCGATACTTTAATACTCGAAATAATGGAAGACAAAGCACATAACGCACTTGTATTCAAATGTAAACCTGGTCACATTTCTATAACCACAATCTAAATACAATCGTATATTTTGCTGTTCGGATATGTTTCTATTTAATACATTGTCATAAACGGGACCGGATATGGGATGTCGCACGATCGCATCCTAGAGACCGGTTACAAACGAGCCTACATTTTACCCGTATATTATAGGCACAATATCCCGTTCTCATCTCAAATGCTTCCATAAAATAAGCTTATCGAAATAGAGATCTTAATAGAAGGTGGATATAAAGAATTATAATTTAAGGGTTCACTCTAAAGCTAAATTTATTCTAGACTACTTGTCGCAGCAACTCCGTCCGCGAGGATTGACAAAACACAATAAGTAGCCTATGTGTTCTTCCAGACTATGATCTACATGTGTGCCAAATTTCTTCAAAATCCGTTCACGTGTTCCGGAGATACCATCAAACATGCATCCATCTAAACATTCGCATTCATAATATTAGTAAGACTAGTAAGATAAACTATGCCTTTACTTTTTACTTGACAGAAGTAATAGCGGTTCAATTAGGGTATCTATATGACCGAGGAAGTAAAAAAAATAAAATTATAGCCTATGTAGCTTTCCAAAAGTAAACGAGTCAATTCAGTAGTTTCGATGCGTATTCAATACAAACAAACAAACAATTTAATCTTTTATTTTTACAATTCTGTGCTTCACCTCTAGAATAGGCACGAATCATTTCCCAGTTCTTCGTACCAGCTTCTGGAATTACAAGTAAACGTCGCCGGTGTTACCCGGAACGCTTAATATCCATCATTAGTTGGTACATTCACGAATTACTCTGATCACAAGCTAGTAGCCGACCACCACGGTATCCCATAGCTCATGATGCCGCTACGTAGTAATTTTAATACTATATTAACACTCACCTTAGCATTGGTACACAATGTAGATCGGCAACCGGTTTAGGATAGTGATTCTCAAACTATTAAGTGTTCTTGAAATTAACAACGACATATGTTGTAGAAGAAAATAAAATCATCTCATAAAAAAACTGGCACAGTGTAGCTATGTTAGTTGAATACATGCCAACCTTTTTATATCGCGATTTTATATCGATAACTAATTCAGTAGCCAATGTGTTCTTCTACACTATGTTCTACGTTCTGTGTTTATGTTTTTTTTTATATCAAAAGGTGGCAAACGAGCGAGCGGCCACCTGAAATCGCTGAAATAGCGAAGTGACCGTTGCCCATAGACATACGCAATTGCATATGCGTTGCCTACCTTTAATCGACGGAGGAGAGGATGCACAGAAAAAAATATCTTCCCTTTCCATGCATCCTCTCATCCGGAAAGTCCACTTCCACTTCCCATCCTTTCCTTATAAAGAAAAGGATGGGAAGGGAAAGAGGACTAAATTAGGCCTCCGGGACGCACACTCATCAGACGAAACGCGGAATCGCTTACACTTCACGCCTGTCAAAATGTTATGTAAAATTTTAGTGAGATCCATACAGCTGTTCGGGAGATACCTTCTAACATCCATCGAACCATCCATCCATCCATATATTCCCATTTATAATATTAGTAATAATACTTTTATAATGAAAATGCTTGTAAACATTTATGCTATGTTATTACGTGTTATTTTAAAAAAATATATTTACTATACATTTTTTTTAATATTAATTTCTACTTATTAAAAAAATTACATGCCACAGTTTGAGTGTCGTCTTCATAGATGGATACACGTGATAATGGGCGTAATCTAGTTGCAAAGCACTCAGGCTATGGGAAAAGATAATCTTGCCATTAAGTGTACTTAATTTTTTCTTAGTTTACTTTACTACTATGTAAAAGTTAGCTTAGACTTGTCTATTATGTTCTAATGAGAATATGTTTGTACTGTGTGACATCAATGTACGATTATTTTTTTAATTTCTATATTATCTTACTAATATTATAAATGCGAATGTTTAGACTGCATGGATCTGGCTGAAATTTGACTTACATGTAGAACATAGTCTGGAAGAACACATAGGCTACTAATTAAGTTTTTTTACGGTTCCGTACCTCATAGGAAAAAAACGGAACTCTTATAGGATCACTTTGTTGTCCGTCCGTCCGTCTGTCAAGACCCTTTTTTATTTCGCACAGATGGCGGGCGACAACTGGTGTGTATGTAAAAATACGTATGTACTTTTATTTGATAAGTAAATACTGTATTAAGAGTTATTAAAAAATATTGATACTATTATTTTACATCCTTAAAAAGCTACGCAAGTTCAAGTTGTCAAGTCTCGGCCGTTTATAGCTTAAATTTTATATTCATACTTTAAAATATGTATGCGTTATTTTATATACATAACGAGTCTCATTACCAAACAATAACCAATGCATAAAAAACTGCAAATAAACATTCTGAATAAACAAAGAGATTCAATTTATAATGATAAAAAAAATTATATTCGTATGCAATTTTATGTTCATTGTTTTGAATTGCCTGCATTCCATATACATCATCATAAGCGTACGTGAGTAATTGTGCCGTGCGCTGCGACAGGGTCCTTGATCTTTACGCGACACTAGTGTAGGGTGACCTTACTTTACAGTATTTGTGGAATAATTTGCAATATTTAACTTGTATACGTAAAATTTTTATATTCAAATTTAAATTAACCGTTTATAAGTTTGTTATTTTCAATTACATTGATAAGTAATACGAAAAATATTTTAGTCAACATTTATAACAAGGAATCAAATATAAAATATGCAATATTATTAATTCTTTACTTAATATACATAGTAATGTTTTTAGGAAGAATATTTTTTTTAATTTTTTTATTATTCAAAATTTACTGTTAAATAAATAAATAAATAATAATAACTTTATTGCCATAAAAAAACTAAACAAAATTATACAACACACTGTTATACAGAGATAGTGCTGGCAAAAGGGGGTGGCTCAGCTTTGCCAACACAGGTCAGATTCCAGTGTCGAGTTGGATTTCAGCCCAAGATGAAAAAGGGGGATAGATAGTAGATGGTCGCTGTACACTAATCATAAAGTTAAAAATCATTTTTTTTAAATTTAAAACTTGTTACCATCTAGTGATTTGTTATATTATCGATATTTAACGAGAAAATTATATAATGCCAATATTATGTACATTTAAATTGCTGCCATATTTGGATATATTAGTAATTGTTACAAAATGTTACTTTAAAATTCATGTATATTTTTGATAACGAACAAAACCCTGACCCAAAGAAAATTCCACTCACATGACTAAATTTTTTATAGGCTATGTTTTCAGAATTCAATATTTATATCGTAAATATAAAATAATCCTAAATCCTCTATAATTTTTGGTTACCGTACACGACTAAGTATATGTTTTGTAGTTCCTTCAAATGGCTATTTAATTTCGAGGATGGATTTCGAAGAATGCAATTCAGTTAACGATACGTCATACGATGCCGGCGAAATTATATCCAAGTAGGGTTGCCACGTCGCCAAACCTAATAGCCGGACAGACCAGCCAGGTTGTCCGGACATTTGAGTAGAAAAGCCGGACACCCTAATTCATCGAGGACACTCTCGTTTAAGAAATTTAAAAATCCTAACAAAAGCCGGACAACCCGGACACCGTTTATTTTGTCCGGACACGCAATCAATAAGCCTACCTATGTCCGGCTTTATCAGGATTTCTGGCAACGTTATATCCACAAAATATAATTAATTAATCATTAGAAACACGTACCGTACCATAACAATCACTTTTTTTTTATTAAATTTGGTAATTTATATAGTACTTACAATCCAAAGACTGAAGAAACAGCGTAAAGATTTTGAGATTTTATTTCTAGTTATGAATATCGAGCATCGACGTGAATTTCTTATTGCGTGTTGCCTATGTTGTATTTAATTATTAAGCCTAAGTTAATTTAAATGCTTTTATCGCCAACGTCCATACCACGTTGAATACACCGGTTCTCGTCCGATCACCGAAGTTAAGCAACGTCGGGCGCGGTCAGTACTTGGATGGGTGACCGCCTGGGAACACCGCGTGATGTTGGCTTTTTTTTATAAATTCAATGTCAAAACAAATTATATTTTTATGTTACAAAATTGAAATGAAAATATTTATTACACATTAAAAATGTAACTTTGGTCATCAATGTCCCTTAACTAGATATGGCTTAATATTTCCAACCTAAAAAAATAAAGTACTACGCAAAAAACCTTGGCTCTCATTTCTCTAAGTTTTATCTTTATAGAATAAAATCATGGTATCATAATCCGAAAATAATTACATTAAAATATTAGTTTCAAACAAAAGTTCTCACGTTGGGCGAAAAGAATCGTTTTCATACTTTCAATTTTGATGAAATGATTCATTTAAGTTCGTAATGACGAAATCGTGGCTAATCAATTAATTACATAACCAATTATTAGGAGCGTACATTGAGTTTTACAAGCTTAAGTAAAAATTGGTACTTTTAGAACAAATGATGATAAAAGATGTTTTCATATTCTTAGGCAAAAAATATTAGTTCTGGATATCAACAGGGCTTAAGTTAATCACAAGATAGTTTATTTTGTTCGTCCGGTCATAAAATAAAAAAAAAGTTTTTGAAATGAAAAAATTAAAATCTTTTGTGCTGTCAACTAATAAAGGAGTAGCTTTAAAAATATTAAAAATGGAAATAAAGAAAAATATATGACAAAGATAAAATAAACAATTCAAATTCCTCGATAAACTTCGTAATTTTTTTTTTAAATTTGTTTTCTTTACAGTTATATTTGCCGTTTCCAGTCATCAATAATTCATTGGTCTACGGTAATGGTTGCACATTACGCGTAATATACGCATAGATTAACGTAATGTTGATAATAATTCAACTATAGAGGGTCTATGAAGAGATGTAATGTGTTTGTTAGCTCTCGCCTGCGACTTTGTTTGCGTAAAAGTGTGAAGTTATCGGGAAAGCTACGTAAGTAAAGAAGATAATTTGAGGAATACGGCTCGGAGGAACATTTGTGTTTTTAATATTACCGCAAGAATTCATATGCCGGAAATTATTGTTACCTGTTATTTTTTCCTGTTACCTGGTTTTATATTAATGCCGATATTGGAAATAATTATAGTAAGTTGTAAAAAAATCCGAAGTAGTACTTATTCCTACCATTATGCCATACAATTATTAAGGAAATGTAGAAAATGGAATGCAAATATTACAATAGGCTACAAATTTCAAATTTTCAAATCATTATTAAAAGTTCCTTTTCTTAATGATCGATTGAATCAACGTGATGTACAGTCAGCTGCATAAATATGTATACATTTACAAACTTTCAAAAACGTGTATACGCCTTTGGTATCCAACCTTACAATTACAACTATGGACATGTTATTAGCGAAAACGTACCAACTTACTTTTCAAACCGAAGTCGTATAAAAGCTTCTGAAGTTTCATAATTGTTCAAACATTTATGCAGCTGACTGTACTACTATTCTATCATAATCATTCCTCAAATGACTGTAGAAACATTCAAGCTTAGACAAACATAAAGAAAGCCGTGTCGGAACACATAAAACACTACGCCTTAATACACCGACCTAACAGCACTTGTAATCGAGTTACGGGACTTGTTGCACTGCAAGACGAATGCTCATTCGAACTCGACCTCGATCGATACGATGCCAGTTCGATTCCCGACATGGTAGTTCTTTTTGTTAAAATTGCAGTGAAAAAAAGAAGTTGTGTAGTCAATTTTGGATTAACGCTGGCTTTCCGTTGAACAATCAAGAATAAACTATTATGTACTACATTGCCTGTTTTTAATGTATACTAATATTATCGGGCTTACGACCAGACGTGTAAATACAGGTGTCATCGGCAAATAGTGCTAGTTCTACACAATGTACGCGTGGCATATCATTGCTGTAGAGAGTAAACAGAACCGGCCCTAACACCGACCCTTGGGGCACCCCGGCTCGAACGGGGTGCTATTGAGAACATATTTCCTAGACGCAGTAGCGGAACGTGCGGTCACTTAGGAAGTCTCGTATTATGCATATCGAGAGAATAAGGCACTTCGTACTTTTATACGAAAACATTGTGACGCCGTCAATGTTTGAAACTAAAATTGTATTTGAGTCGCAAGTACACACAATGAATCGTCGACGCGAGTTGCCCCGCTATACTGTTTTAATAGGCAACTCGCGACGATAGCTCATCGCAGCGGGCGACGTGTCCGCTACGCGATATTCGCGTCATAAAGATAGTTGCCTTGCGTACTAAGGGCCTAACAAAAGCGACAATCTTAACAAATACGATGATTTCATGCATTTATTTCTACGCACGAAGCTCAACTCAAATCAATCATTTCTTACTTAAGTTTTCTGATGAATCTAAAACTTAAAATTAATATAAATTAATGCATAAAACATAAATTAAAAAAGATTTAACCCACATTCCGAATAATGACTAAAATCGTTGACCGTAAACTTTAGCTTGTTAGTCTTAACTATGAAGACGTATTTATTACTTATTATATTCTATCGAACATAAAAAGTAGAGTCGTGACTCAAAAATATATTGAAGAAAAGTCTACAAAATCACGACGTCCAGTAAACGTGACCGGCGGCCCTCACCGGCGACAAATGCGGACATTTTATTCTTATATTTATGTAATAAAATGCATTGAAAAATATATCTTATTAGGTACTAGTTAAGGTATTATTTTGTATGCTATTGTTTCTATAAACTCAATTTTGTTATTGTACGTGTGGTTTTTGAATGTACATTATGATTTAATTTTAAAAATATTTCCAAATATCTTTACATTAAATATTAATAGTTGAACGAGTATTTATTTTAATAATCATTTCAAATTGGCGCCAAATCTTATTCTAAAAATGACATGCCTTGTTCTTTTTAAAAAGAGAACCCTGTCAAATGCTTTAAAAATTGACTTTATAAATGGATAGGCTAAGATGTGATATTTTGTGCCTATTTGATTTTTCGCCATTTTGTCGCTGACAGTATCGGTTTATAGTGGTGGTGAGAATTCGAAGTAATAATAAAGTTTGAATTAACT
This sequence comes from Papilio xuthus, assembly GCF_000836235.2. NCBI lineage: Eukaryota > Metazoa > Arthropoda > Insecta > Lepidoptera > Papilionidae > Papilio > Papilio xuthus. The sequence goes on along the minus strand of NW_013531107.1, from coordinate 5,268,235 downwards.
ATCAGTAACGTCAAGAGACGTTTAATTTGGAACCAAGCAAAAGCTGTCATTTCCAAGGAATGACCTATCCATTTATAGACTTTTTAATCAATGTTTTAAAACCATACCAATCGTTCTTTAACTAATAAAGTACTTTACTAATTATTATTGGCACATAAAAGTCTCAATAAAATTAAGTAACGAAGAGCTTTTGAAATGAACCGAGTAATAAATCGTACGCGTAGCTTGCGGTAGGTCACGTAGGTAACGGCAACTCGATGTCACCAGCTCGCGCTCGCTGCGAAAATTGGCAGGCAATTTCTTTTATAACTGTTATTTTACAACGTAACAGGTTACGTCGAGTTAATTCTTATTTAATTATATGATTTATGTTTCGTAATTCATCCTCATTTATCCTGTGCTGCCACTGTCGAAAAATCTGTAAAAAAAATTATCAGCATTTTGTTTTATTCTTTTTGCAACAAATAGTGGCATGAATATGTCTACTACGAGTAATTGCATGCTTATAATATTTAATCACAAAGATTTTCCAATACTGCTTTTTATGTATACTAAAATTATAAAGCGGTAGTGTTTGTTTTAACTTGCTAATCTCAGGAACTACTGGTTCGATTTCAAAAATTCTTTTTTTGTTGGATAGTCCATTTATAGAGGAAGGCTTTAGGCTATATAACATTACGCTGCGACCAATATTCATTTTTAAATTCCGCGAGGACGGAGTCGCGGGAGATAGCTAGTAGATGTATATTGAAGTCATTAAATAGAAAAATAGCTACCAAATATGTTTTTTTACGCGCTGTCGGATTCTCGGGTGGCAGCTAGTTTTATATAAAAAGGAAATGTATATAAACAACATATAAATATATTCTATTTATTAGCGATTCAGTTCGTCACCGGAAATTGTAAGGCATTAATTCTACACCATATCTTCGTTCAAACAACTACGTTTGTCGATTGTTTAGTGTGCGACTTTCCCATATTTATTTGCCAGTCACTTTGATTATTAAAGGACAGGACCTGTGAACATGCGCATCTATCAAATTAGTTCTGTGCTCGTTTTGCGTGTAAGTCTTTTGAATGGGTATGTGTGTTTATAAGGACGTTTTAACTTTACGCGTTAGCATGCATATGTGTGAGTCTTACCTCAATGGCTGAAAAATGGCAGGATTTATTTAGTACAACGGCAGCTCTATGCTTAGTCCATTTTTCCATAATCAAAGGCCTTCAATACAGATATACTATATCGTATACCGTACGAATAAACGTACATTTAATGTGAATACAATGTAACTTCTACGAACGCTATATCGAATGCTTTCAGAATGATTAATAGTAATATCGAATGTTTTAATAATAGGACCCTTTGGCGTTAAATCTATAAGGTTGTATGTATGCGCAATTTCGTCGGTACGTTCATTTAAAATGAGATTGTGGTAATTAAATGTTAGAGAAACAGTGGATGGTTTATTAAGAACATGTTTCCGTTATAACCCATCTTCTATATTATAAAGCTACTGAGTTAATTGGAACGAAAATAGCAACTGAAATTGTAGAATAGTTCTACCTTTCTTAGTAATTCGATATTTAGTCGATCTTGTAATAACATAATGTAATTATGATTAATTAATTTGATTAAAAACATAAAAGTAAACACGAAAAAAAATGTCAAATATCATAGCTATATAGAACTTTCTGGATAAGCCATGATTTTATCTATTTTGAATTGACGCGCGGCTGGTAGCTTCATCTTCTCATAACTGCATATATATAATTTTAAGAACGGTAAATAAAAATATCATTTGTTTACATTAATATTAAAGCTTTGTAGTTTTAGACATTATTAGAATCCTTTGGCGCGAATGGCGCGCTTTCGTTACCAAATCAAGTATCAGAATGATTAGTGAAGGGACATAAACGTTAATATTTTAATAAGGCTAGTGTTGTGCCGATACACCGATACACTGTCAGATTTTCTTTCTAACACTAGTTTCCATAGTAGCTATAATAAAAAACTGTTAATCGATTTGTCACACGATAAAATAACATACTGTAGACACTTATCTTTTGTTTCCTTTCTATATTAAGGAAATGAAAGCGCATGAACATCTCTTGTTAAATGATTCCAGTAAACGACAATTGTAATGCACGAAAGGAGGTGTTTTTACTTCGCACGCTCCTGTTTTTCATTCTTAATGTTTGACCCACTGTCAAGAATAAACTCCCTCTTATGACATGAATAAGACTTAAAGCGACAATGCCCCCGCCGAGAATATATTTTTACTTGTAAAAAAATTTCCATAATTGATTCTCCGTTCTGGAATCTTATCAGGAAAATAGAGATTTCAAGTCTTTGTTTTTTAATCCTATTTTAACATGTTATGTTCTTTTGTTCCAGTGAACTAACGCTGCTGGAAGGCATGGCAAACTGCGGGGGATGGAGCGAGGAGCCAGTGTCAAAGGTATGTACAAAATTAATATTACGAAGTACGAATTACATACTAATACGATGTAAACACCATTGAAAAACTTTGCAAAAACATTGAAATTTTGGAAAAAAGTAAAACAACAATGTTTTTGTATGTCAGGCAGTAGAAACACGAGATTGTCATCATCAGCTCACTATACGTCCCCACCGATGGGCTCGGAGCTTATCCTATGTTAGGCGTGACTAGGCCATAGTCAACCATGCTGACCAAGTGCGAGTTGGTTGACTTACCCAAATATCTTTGAATTTCTTCAGATATGTGCAGGTTGCATCAAGATGTTTTCCTTCACCGTAAGAACGTCGGATAAATGTAATATGCAAATCGGAAATCGAAAAACAAATTGGTACATGGCGGGATTCGAACCCAGGACCTGCAGATTGCAAGTCAAGGGCTTGACTCCTGAGCCGCCGACGCTCTCTGAGTAGAAACATGAGATTATCATATAAGTTTGATCATCTTTTAAGGTTCATTATTCAGTAACTGTTTAAGCTCTATTACCAAACCTGTGACGCCCTTTTCTACCCAACGTCCTGGGCGACGCCCAACCGCGCCCTATCCTAAGACCGGCCCTGTTTAGATTAGTACCTATGACGTCATCAAATCGGATATAGCACATTACAGTTAACAGAACAATTTAAAATTGCGTGTTGTAACGCTTACTTGTGTCTCTTAAGACCTCGCAACGAAATCGAGAGCGTGCGACCGATTAATTAAGTTCATAATTGTACAGTGTGGCGGAGTTTCGTCAAAAATCCGACACAGATTGCATAAACTGATACGGTATATTAAATAGAAAATCTTGTAAAAAATACCTTAATTGTTATAAAAGTACAAATATAACTGGCGCCCGGGAATCCGTCGACGTAGAATTATAAGACATAACTGGTAACCTATATGTTCTTCCAGACGTTCAGATATTCTGGAGATACCTTTTAACAAATATCCATTCATCTAAACATTCGCCTTTATAATATTAGTAAGATTGACTTTTGAAGTCTTAACACGCCCTTAAAATTAATTACAACCTAAATATTTAAGGACTGATTTCCATGAACTGCTTTAAACCGTCGTTACAAACTAATCGTAGTACTAATAATTGTACTAATACATATTGCTGTCTCTGATTAGTCAAAGGGAATGAAAGAGACGACAATATGTGTACAAGTCAGCGTAGAGAAAAAAATTATTCCGTCTTTAAAAAGAAACTCCTATTTAAGAATTAAGTGCTTTGTTTTAAATACCAGCCAAAAGATGGCGCTATCTCATCCATTGAAGTCAGTCGAGTCTTTTTGATTTATTTTTCTCTTTTAAATTAAAGTTATTTATTTTTTAAATCATTTGCCAGTACCAGTATAAATAAAAATGTTGATTATAGTGTACTACACATTGTTTGTTAATAACAAACCGTAACACTGAACGTGTGGTGGGATATTCGCATCAATTTCAGACTAAGACAATTGAAAACACGATTCTTATCAACCCTATATACACAGAATCAAATTTATTTTTAATTTTAGTTCACGAACTTTTTTAAGGTTTGGATACTTGTGCCAAAAAGTACCTACACATAAATTAATTATAACCTATAACTTAATTATCAAATCTAAATTTAGAAAACAGTGTTTTAAGTACTAACAATTTCATTAACTCGAAATAAACGTATGCCGTATCTTTATTATTTAAACACCAATTATTTCTCACACATTCATCTTGTAAAACAAACATTTTAAAGGCCGGCAACGCATCTGCGGTTCCTCTGGTATTGCTGATGTTCATGGGCGTCGTTGAACACCTTGGTGTTCCCGCTGCTCGTTTGCCCCCTTCTGTTATAAAAAAAAAACATTTCGTCGCCTGTTTCACAGGCGGGCATAAATTGACACAGAGCAGTACACAGTGTAGTATTTCTATTTCAATCGCTCATACCACTGATACAGAACAATACTCCTTTGATAATAAGTGTTGACTGCTCTAACTTCTGCCCTCGTGTGAACCTGGCACAAGTGTATAAAATACACAAACCGTTTAATTCATTCAGCATTGTTTGTACGGCAGCACATTAAATTTATCACGTATCACGAGGTTCCCTCAGACGATGACCCTGGTGATAAGTGACAGGTGGCTAATTGTTGTACATGAGACCAGAGATAAATTGGTACACAGCGAACAATTCAAACTCTTGGAGGTTTAAGTTGATTGCATCTTATGCTCGATTTAAAAATATATTAACCTTGACATCGTCTTATTTATTAAAAATATTATTAGCGGCTTTAAGCCTTGATTTTGCTAGTCTTTAGTACATAAAGAGGATATGATTTGTACAAGTATTTCGGCAGAAACCCACGGTTATAAATATTTGTGAGAATTCTTCTACGGTTAATCAGTAGTAATCATCATTTAAAAATTATAAGCTACTTTAAGTATATTTTGTGTCTTATTTAACAACTAAGAAACATATAAGCATTTGATACCATGTAATAAAAATATTTGGTTTTGTATTACTTATAATTGTCGACAATTTGCACGGAGAAGTAATTTTACTACGCCTTTGTTCCTCTCACCCTTTTATAAGTTTTTCTCACGTTAACATTTATATATATAAAATTCCCTTCACTTAATATCAAATGGAATTAGATAATAGTTTATTAATTAGTACTTTAGCTACTGTTTCATTTACACTATTATTATCATAAAACAGTAAAACCACTAGTTCTAGATAACCCGTTACGTAACAAACTGGTTGCCGTATAAATACGTATTAATTTCTAACCATGCGCTAAACCATCACAGCCAGCCGTAATTACACGCTTTGAAATACTGAGGCATACATAATCTGTCGCCTTACGCAGATTACATGGTAAGACTTGAGTTTAGTTATCGATTTTTACTACTAGAGGGCGTATTATGTAGATAGTAAAGATTCATGTCGATCAAATTTAAACAAATTATATTATAGTCATGTTTTAAGTAATTTTTACCAGTTTTTTAAAGTTAAAGTAAGTTTGAAACTTAATTAACAAGATATTTGAATAACTGTAGATAATAATCAGCTTTCTCTGTAGCATAATTATAGTGTAACTTAAAAACTATTATGGAAAAAAATACCCAGGAAGCCAGAATAGTGATGCAGAGTAGTGGACACTACAGTACTGCTATTGAACGCAAATTTATAGCAAAACAGTTCTATTCGCATATAGATTCACACAAAAGTGGTACTGCAATGTCTACTACTCTGTCTTACTGTCTTAGTGTGAAATTATTATTAGCATGATGCCTGTACCGTCTGTTACATCAAATCTTTGATAAAATCTTAAAGCGAAAATACAATGGATGTTATTACTGATGTACGTAAAAAGTTAAAAATTTCTACGCGCTTTTGCATCGAGTCTGGTGTAAGGTATACGCGATAGCGATTCAATACGATTTTTTTATGTAAAGATGGGTTGGCTGAACGCTTGTATGAATTATAATATTGCCATCTCTGTCATTGTCTTTTGAAAAAACAGTGATAGGAATATGTTTTTTATGATTCAGTCGTACGCATACGTATAGAGTTGTTAAGGAACTGAATGCTACGGTCTGTGGCACTTTAATTATTACTTAAGTTCATTAACCCCGTAAAAAATAATTTTTGCTTTCTACACTTTATAATACTCGGTAATAAGTATCATACATTGTAATAACTCCATATTATATTGTGTTAAAGAGTTAAAAATTTCCTTCTAAACTATTCCTTGTTATTATTTTTAAAACCCTTAGTAGCCTGATTTACATACGAAAGTGATTTATTTTATATACTGTGTTTGCTTGATACAATAAAACAATAATGAAATTTGTTTTTTTTTTTTTAAATTTCGTTGGAAAGAATATTATACAACCGTAAAATAGGTACAGCCAACTTATAAAAAACTAATAGTAATGTGAACATTCGGTTTAAAAGATTGGTATCAAAATTAAAACTCTAGGGTAATAAGGGTTAAGACATTCTATGTGGGGCATCGGTGGCTCAGGGGTCAAGCATTTGACTTGCAATCTGCAGGTCCTGGGTTCGAATCCCGCCATGTAACAATGTGTTTTTCGATTTCCGATTTACATATGTATCCGACGTCCTTACGGTGAAGGAAAACATCGTGATGCAACCTGCACATATCTAAGAAGTAATTCAAAGATATGTGTGAAGTCAACCAACCCGCACTTGGCCAGCGTGGTTGACTATGGCCTAATCATCCTTAACTTAGGGTAGGCTCCGAGCCCCTCAGTGGGGACGTATAGTGAGCTGATGATGATGGTGTATAAAAAGTTACAATATAATATAAATAACGTAAAATAAGACTTATAACAAGCTAGACTTCTCATTATAATTATATTTTAATGCACGACTGATTTAAACACACGCAAAATACAATTGTATAATGAACATTTAGCTTTTTTCCCAGAATAAAAACCAACTCTAATTTAATAATGAATGAACTTTCTACTATTTCTAATGTTAAACTCATTATTAAAAATTCTAACTAAAGAAAGGCTTTTGTAATGAAACGTAAAAAAAGGTTTAAATACATTTAAAGTCAGGGCGCGTTTGGGATACCGCCCATGACACTAGACAGATAGATGGCGCCACCGGTCTACTAATTCTAGTCTCACATAACCCTATTAACCCACAAAGAAAGAGGGCGATGTTATAGTCTCGCTTAGAGCTAAAATCGTTATTGCTCAAATAACAAATTGTAATGTAATTTTTGTATAAAACTATCCTACTTCTTGGAAGAATATGATTTGGATGACCCTTTACTGTTTACAGTCTGTTCAATTGTCTAGGTTACAGGAGGTCGTACTAGGGTTGCCGTACTTACAAGACCGTATACAAAATATGTACATAGCCTGGGAAAAAATTACCCTCACGGCATTAGTGCCAAATTAAGATAAAAATTATTACTAATCTTACTAATATTATAAATGCGCATGTTTAGACGGATGAATGTATGTTTGTTAGGAGGTATCTCCAGAACGGGTGAATTGATCTCGCTGAATTCTCGCATACATGTAGAATATAGTCTGGAAGAACATATAAACTACTTATTAAGTTTGTTTTAAATTACACGCGAGCGGATTCGTGGGCGACAGCTAATAAAAAATAGAATCCAGCAAGTGACTATCAATACACGACCATTAATGATCGATTATTAATAGGGTTCGTAACTAAATGACCGTAAAGATAGGGTAGAGTGACTCCCCTAAGATTTTCAAGGTCATTTCACGCTTCACGAACTAGGGTAAACTTGAACTTGATGGCCCATTTCTTTTGACACAGCATGGTATAACTAAGTACGAAGATTTTTACTAGTAAGTTATTGAATGAAAACAAAAGCCATAACTACATTGTAAGTTTACAGTCATTGTTATTTCAGTCCCAGATATTTTTGAATTAGGAATACGTTGATTTTTACCTTCTTTATATCAGTGTTCTGTGGTCCTTGGAATGAAATTACTACGTGATAGTAGATATTTTCTAAAAGGTAGAAATTCTTTATGGAGTTAAAATATCAGTACCAAATTTATTTTGCGCTTTTTCAGGAGAAGCAGCGTCCACCGATCTACAATCCAGAAGATTACGCCACATCCCTTAAGAAATGGGGAAAGAAAACTGGTACAGGAAGCCTATACGACCTGGATCCAGGGCAAGATCCTAACAAATCTAGAACTTTGCCCACTCAGACTAGTAAAGACTTTAGGTAATATAACTACAATTACTGACTAAAGTTATTAGACTTTCTATAGTTTTTTTTTATTTTTCTTCAAAAACGTTAAATCTTTACAGAAGCGCAGTTTTTTAAGTATATATAAAATTAAAACTGTGTACCTATAAAGTAGTATAAATATCCTATTGCTACAATGAACACGTTTACTACCGATATCTGAGTGTCGACAATTTTTACCGCAAGAAACGCAATCACGATAAGTGCGTTAACAATTTGTGTACCGTAGTGTAGTGTCACGTTGAGAATGTCGGTTGATCAACTGCTATATCTTTATATATATAATTCTTCTGTGAGTGTGTATGTCACTGAACTTCTCTCAAACGACTGGACCGATTTTGATGAAATTTTTTGTGTGTGTTCAAGGGGATCTGGGAATGGTTTAGATTTACAATTTTGTCCGCTGGACAATGTTTTTTTTTAATTAAATTTTAATTTATTAGTAGTTGTTGATTTTGGGATGTTTTACATTGGATCCGACAGACGGCGCTACCATCGCAGTGTCAAATTTTAAATAATATTCGAATTTTCAAATTAAAGACGTGTAGACAGGACAACGTCTGTCGGGTCCGCTAGTCTGTATATAAAATAGAAAGGAATTTACGTAAACATATTTTCTTTCTGTGCATCCTATCCTCCGTCGATTAAAGGTAGGCAACGCATACGCAATTGCGTATGTCTATGGGCAACGGTCACTTCGCTTTCTCAGCGATTTCAGGTGGCCGCTCGCTCGTTTGCCACCTTATGATATAAAAAAAATTTGAATTAAGAATTTACACAATTGCTCCACCAAGAACGATGTTTAATCGTAAACAACATAACTCCCAGTTGATACTTTTAGTAAGTTATAGCAATATGTCGGGTTTTCAAACCAACTTTACGTATTACTTTTGAAAAGATATTAAAATGTTTTTGACACCATCCTGTATATATTTTTGCCTTAATCTGTCGTTTTTTTTTTACAGAAACCCATCATTAGGTGTTGGAGAAGAGATGAGCTTACGTCAATTCGGCTCTCCCAGTGAGCTACTGACTAAACTGAGGGCAGATCTACGACTATCTTTTCCTAGGTTATTTATACTTTTAATTGGTTATACTAAAATGAACACGTACAAAATAAAATTGTCTTATTTAGTACTGATTTTTCCTTACACTAAAGAGTTGTATTTATTGGAATTCTTTTCTGTAACATTCACCAAACATACTAAAAATTTAATATACATCCAATATTTAATGTACGAATTTAATTCGATCAAGAAAAGTAAGTCAGAATATTTCATTTTCCATTATCGATTTGTTACTTTTTCCAGCTTCGTACAAGAGTTCGCGTGTGATCCGTTAGATGGCGTCACCTTACTATTAGAACTGCTTCGTAATGTGCAGCTCAGTCAGACTGGTGAGGGCGCCCGAGGACCTCCGGCTGTGAGGAGAAGACCTCTGTTAGATGAACTCGCTTGCCTGTTAGTATAGACATTATTTAAACAATTGCTAAAATTAGGGGCATTCTGCCAGATACATTATTCGTGAAATAGTCAGCTTTTGAGAACAAATAGCGATCACTTAAGACTCCTACCGAGGATTATATTGAAGATAATTCTATCATTAATTAAACACAACTCTGCATATTGTACAGCGTTATGCTTAATTTAGTAAGTCTTTATACTCTTTTCGTGGAAGTTTTCTTTCATAATAGCCTAATAGTTAAGCGTCAATATCCTAATAGCTAAAGGTCGGGGCTTCGAATCCCACAATTCGACTATTGTCGTAAACCATGTCCTAGCACAAGTATAGCTAAGTAGGAAGGATCAAGAAATATTAGTAAATTAACAAAAAATCTGCTACTGTTTTATAAAATAAAAATAATTTAAAGGTAAATCCCGATAATTGCAGCTTGTTCCAATTCTAATCCATTCTCATTACTTCGCTAGTCGCTCGAGCTGAACAAGTAGCCGTAAAATATCTTTATTGTTTTAGGCAATGTCTTTGGAGCTGCTGCACTAGATATACAGATTGCGTGCGGCGGCTGGTGGCAGGTTCCAACGGGGTATACGCGCTCACAGTTTGCATCATGTCAACCGTCAATAAGACAAGAGTACTAGCCTTACAGGTATAAATTGCAGCTGTTTTAGACTATTACCAGAAAGACAAAGTGGTAGAGCTCGCTTTAACATCTTCGCACAAATTGTCCCGGCTCGCCCGGTGAAATACCACGACCACACGTCAAGTGGAAGCAATTCCGCGTTTCATCCGATGAGTTCCCGGAGGCCTAATTAAGTCATCTTTCCCTTCCCACCCTTTTTCCTATAAGGAAAGGATGGGAAGTGGACTTTCCGGATAAGAAGATGCATTGAAAGGAAAAAAAATATATTTTCTTTCTAAGCATCCTCCCCTCCGTCGATTAAAGGTCACATTTCAGCGATTTTAGGTGGCCGCTCGCTCGTTTGCCATCATATGATATAAAAAAAGCTCTTTTAAATATCTATATTGTAATTCGCAGCTCCTAACCAAAGGCTGCTACCCACCAGCAAACGGACACAGCATGATATCAGAAGCACTATCAACTCTGCGCCTCCGTTACGGCGAGCCCGTCCGCTTCAGGTTCCTGGTCGGCATGCTGCAGAGTTCTGGAGGTTGTGGAGACCTGCAGGCAGCTGGACTAGCATTCATTAATGCATTATTAGCCAGCGCTCCAACTCCTCAGAGGAAGCTGTACATACAAGCTGAACTTGAACAAGCTGGATTTGATATAATAACTTTAAAGAAGGTAATGAAAATGACTAAATAGAAACGAAATAAGATTAGCTTTCGCCCGGGACTCCGTCCGCGTAGAATTAAAAAAAAAACATACTATATGCATATGCCTATGTGTTCTTCAAGACTACTTTGGATATGCATACCAAATTTCATCGAGATCCGTTCAGCCGTTCTGGAGATACCTTCAAACAAACATCCATCCATCCATTCATTTAAACATTCGTGTTAATTATTGGTGAACTTGTTAATTTTACTACTATTACTAGTTATACTGTTGGAAAATAAGTATGTTACGATTTTTATTCATTTATTTCAGATAATTTCTAAACTTCCAAACACAAATGACGACGTTATAAAGGAGATAGAGAATTACGAAAAACAATTAATAGATATTGATACTTTGAGTGAAAAAGCAAATGAAGCGCAAAAAGAAAAGGATGACCTCAAACACAAATTAGAATTACTTGAGAAACGCGTGAAGGTAAAACAATACTCCTTTTCTTCCAGATTAGCTGTCGCTCGCAGCTCCGTTCGCACGGAATGAAAAAATAAACTTAATTAGTAATCTATGTGTTCTTCCAGACTATGCTCTACACCTATGCCAAATTTCAGTGAGATCCGTGCAGGCGTTCTGGAGATATCTTCAAACAAACATCCATCCAAACTTTCCCATTAATAATATTAGTAAGATTCGTATTTCCCCCCTCTGTATATAAGGTGTTATATTTAGTTGGGTTTATTTTTATTATTATATAAATGGTGTTTTTTTTTAGATTCTACAAGAAGAGAAAGGAATCCTTTTATCATTGGAGAAATGTCTAAAAGAAAAATGTTGTGAACTACAAGAAGAAGTAACAACGTTAAGAACAGAACATGGAAATTCAAATCGTAAGAAGACATTTGTTATTAAAAAAAAGAATGTCGCACACAAAAAGAGAGGTATACATTTTATATTTATTTAAATTCACAACGAATTAATCTGAAATGTCCTTTTTTCAATCAAGTGACTACAAAAAAAATAGATGTTGATTTTCAAACAACATCGTAAGTCATCAAATCTATAAATACCAACAATAAAAATAATCACCATCTTTCAGACGAGTCATCACCCCCAGAAGATGAAGGTATCAGTTCATCAGAAAGATCCTTGAGTCCTGAAGCCGATCCACAACGAGACGCCATGGTGTACGAAATGTTTAATGTTAAGAATGAAACTTATTACGACGTACTCCGAAATAAAAGACAACCAAAAAAATCAGAAACCAAGAAACTAAATGATAAAAAATCCTCAGACGAAGATGAAGAAACCACTATAGATGAAGTTATTCAAGAATTACGTAATATTGTAAACCACGCGGAATCTGAACATTATGTAAAATCCGATCAAACAAAATTTGAAGACAAATCTTCCAGATGTAAGGACAATACAGACTCTCATGTAATCAATGAAGTTAAAAATCATAGAACTTTAGAAAAGACTGATTCAATAACAAGCACTAGACATAGTATTCAAATAACTAGTAGCACGGAGTATCTGAATGAAAATAACGAAGACGAAGATGAGGTAAAAACTAGATCTGTTCAAAGTAAAATCTTCCCAAATCCAATAAAGAAACCGAACAGTTTATCTCATTTATTTGTTCCACAAACAGACCAAGGTATCCTTTTCAACAGACACTCTGATATGTTTGAAGATTATTTTTCAAGTGATGATGGATCCGATTCCTTACTAAGTGCATCCCATTGTCAAAATAGTATTGAAAAAAAAACGTCCGTGACGAGTTTCGATTTTAAAGAATGTCAAGCAATTTTTAATACAATAGCTGAAAGAGAAATGGAAGATAATAAAAGACTATCGAGAACTCGTTCTAAAGAAGACTGCAAAAAAGCAACTGTTAAACGAAGTGAATCATTTCAAACAACTGAAAAAGGTTCACGACAACGTGAATATATTGACAGTATGTTCTATGAAACTAATAAACCTTTGTCAGACCACGCATCTTTACAACGAACAAATTCAAAATGTAGTAGAGTAGATGAAATTGTTAATCTGATAGAATCGAAAAAACTTACAAAAAGTCTTGATAGGATTGATGAAGGTTTAAATACGATGGTTGATATTGTAGTTATGAAAGGACCACTAAATAAGCCTTCAAAGCCTTACGAAAGACGACAGAGAACCTGTTCAGTTACAAACAGCGAAGATAATGATGCACCATTCTTTCCTCTGATGAGATCTAATAGTAAAGGTAGCCACACTTACAAATCATCAAGTCAAAAAGGAAACGATTTGATGACTAAAGCTGAAGGACAACAAACATTTGGATTGCCACCTTCTAAATTAAGTCAAGGAAGTTTTAAAAAATCGTCTAATTTTAGCAACACTTTTATTGTGAAGCGAGGTCACAGTAATTCTGGCTTTTACACTGGTCAGAACTTATTACGCGATGCACCTGCTAGTATGACAAGTCTTGTTATGAACGGAACACATTCTTTCGCCGATTTCAAATGTACCCTGTCCTCAGTAGGTTCTGTAAACGACTATGGAGTTCACAAACTAACAGACATGCCATCGGGTTTATATTGATTGTTATTTTCGATTATATTTTAATAACTTAATCAAAACCAACGACTAAATTAAGAACTTCGTACCTAAATACTTTGAATAGTGCAATATTATATACTTCATAAGTGTATTTAAATTAACTTATCTTACATATTCACTTTTGTATCTTAGTAATTTTGTTCATAAGCAAAATTCGCTTAAGATCGTATTTTTGCACTTCTCTGAACTATGAAATAGTTTCAATATTTCCTCTAATACATTGTAACGAACGTATTTGAATTGTCCTGTATATATACGTAGGGCTTATCTTAAATTTTACTCTAAATAAATTTTTACAATTTATATTAAGTTTTATTTTCTTACCCTAATCGTAGACTAGGCATGCAAGGGCTTAAAAGGATGTTGTATAAGGATGTAATTAGCCACAAAGATTTATCATCATTGTAGTGTATGCATAAACGTAGTGTTGTTTGTCTCGAGCGTACACGCCATAAGTACATGCCGGAGAGAGGGGACGTCAGTCGATGTCAGACCTTTGAGCCGGCAACACGTGTCGGTACGTGAACGAGCCAAATATAGCACAACGAATGCTACAATCATCATCATCATCAGCTCACTATACGTCCCCACCGAGGGGCTCGGAGCCTACCCTAAGTAAAGAGTGATTAGGCCATAGTCAACCACGCAGGCCCACTGCGGGTTGGTTGACTTCACACATATCTTTGAATTTCTTCTCAGATACCTGCAGGTTGCATCACGATGTTTTCCTTCAACGTAAGAACGTCGTATAAATGTACATATGTGAATCGGAAATCGAAAAAAACACATTGGTACATGGCGGGAATCGAACCCAGGACCTGCAGATTGCAAGTCAAGTGACCCCTGAGCCTAAGATTTATAGTTGCTTGCTATTCATTAAAAAGCGTAAACAAAATTGATGAATATCTGAATACATCTGTCCTCAACATGTACGATAAAAGATTAAAAGAATAAGATTGTTAGCAATGCACATAATCAGGGAGTTATAGAACAACGAGAAAAATTACATAAATTTACGAGAAAAGAATCTCTTAACAGAATAACGAAAACGTACTATTCAATAACCATATTTTAAAAGAATGAAATCTGGACGATATAGGAAAAGAACGGATCTACAATGGAGGTGTCATGAAAGAAGATATCAAAGATAAAGTAGGTATAATAATAGACTTCGCAATTAATTCTAAACGATTCATCCCCTTCCTTGTCGACCCTTCTTCCTCTTAGGGAGCGTACCCATACTACGTGACCAGTTTAGTGGGGGGAAGGAGAGCGGACTCTAAAATATTACGGTCAGTCATAGGAGCGGGTGTGGGCTCAGATTTTAGTCACGTAGTCGTTAATTGATTTTTTTTTCATAATATTCACTAGTAATTTAAGAACGCATGCAGTCTTCTGCTATAATGAAGAGTATGAGCCTAATTATTTCTTTTTCAATTTTTACCCGTGAAATGATTAAAAATCATAATTATGGATAACTACGTAAAAGCTAGAGGGGGGTCTTGGCATGTACTAGGAAAACCTAAAAAAATAGGTCACGTAGTATGGGTATGTTCCCTTACTTTCCTTTTCAATATGAATTTTAATATAGAAAAGGGATAGAGGAGAGGGTGAGGAAGAAATTGGCTTTCATTACTGAATTCTTCAGATGAAGCTCGGAATTATATCCACTTCCCGCCTGTCTTCTGTTTCGAACATCAACCGAGTGGACCTTTCGTCCAGTACTGTTACGGGCTCTACCATTGTTAAAATGTCATGTCAGTCGGTCACCTATATTGTTTTTCATAATAAAAATCTAATTCATCGTCAAAACAACGTCTTCATTGTATAGTTATTTGTAAATAAAAACTATTGATTTACTGTAGTAAAAACAATATACAATCTATGCTTATACTGCTGCTAATATAAAATATGTTTGTCCGTGTGTATATTATAAATATTTTATTAACATAGCATATACTTATGAATTGTACGTCAATCAATTTCAAACATTAATTACAACTTAATATTTAGAAGTAAAAAAAAAGACATAACAAATTATCTTATATCAAATCAAACGTAAATTTAAAAAATAAAAATCACAACGAGTAAACCAATATCACAAACTATGTATTGTAGTAGTTTTGTTGCATATGACGCGACTTTTCTATCCAAACAATGATTTTCTTCAACACAACACAACTCATTGCGTTCATTTAGCAACCGTATTGCAATGGGGAAGCATTTACGATTTTTCGTTTCTTTATTGATTAAAATTCTCCTTTTTAAAGAAGGAAGATTTGATAACAAACATATGGATGATGAACTATCCATTATAGATGTGTTCGATTTAACCACACCTACCACATGGAAGGACCTCATGGACTATTATGGAGCTATCGAGAAACATTGGTAAGGATTCCATATTGAAAATATTAACTTTAAATGTCAACCTTTTTCATTGAAATACTAATCTTAACACGTTCAATGTCACTTTGATTTTTACGTAACAAAGCAGTCCAAGTAGGCAGCATTTAATGTATTACATTTATTTTTGCTTTACTTATATTTCTTGTATCATTCCGAGTAAGCTCTAGGCTTAAGTTACGATATGGTTTACAATAGTCCAATGGCGAGATTGGAACTCTCGACCACATAATCGGTAATCCACTTAACCATTATTGGTTTTCTATATTAAATTGTTAAAATTAATAACAACATCTGACATATCCCAGTCAGACTATATACCCATCGATTTTGGATTAACCAAAGTGATATTTGACGCTCCCTGACGACGAAAAACAGAGTATTTTATTTAATGAGACATGTATTTTGTAGGAGAATATGCGTTAACTGTGGCATACCTACATTAGGCACGGCCATACACCTGGAGCACGCTGGCTCTACGGGCTCCATGCAACCTGCAGTAATACCAACTGAATATCTACTAACACGACGTAAGGATTTTAGAGAGAGTTTCATCTTTAGCGTGTAAAATGATATGATTACTTAAATTGAGATGAGAACAGGAGGCAGGCTGTCATAGTATCATCATCAGCTCACTATACGTCCCCACTGAGGGGCTCAGAACCTACCCTAAATTAAGGGTGATTAGGCCATAGGTCTTAGTATATTTCTTATTAATGTTAAAAATGCGAATATTTGGAAGTATGTTTCACGCTGAAATTTCCTAATTTTTAATCAGTCGACAGAGTCGCGAGCGACAGCTAGTATTCGTATATGTATACGTAAAAGAAGTCGAAATACAAATAATAAATATTGTAACATAACTATCGTATTTTACTGTATGTTCTACAGTAGAGATAGTAGACTTAACGTCTCACGTCAAGACCCAGCAGGCTGCAGTCATAACTTTGGATATGGCGCTGCAGTGGTCAGCACTCAAACACGACCCGAGGGAGCCCACGCTCATTTTATTTAAGTTCGGCTGGAAGCGATCCATCACTTACAAGAGACGATGCGTTTGTAAAATACCTGGTGAGTTATTAAAATAATAATTTCAAGTTAATCTTACTATTATTATAAATGCGAAAATTTAGATTGATGGATGGATGTTTGTAATTAGATATATCCAAAACAACTGAACAGATTTCGCTATTTGACATGGATGTAGAATATGTTTGGGAAGAACAGATAGGCTACGAATAAAGTTTTTTTTTAATTTCCCGCGTGACAGTATAAGATTTTAGAAAAATAAAGGCCCAAAGTGACCACGAATCGTTGATGGCCTTGGACGATCTGTGAAGATTTATCATCAGTATATATCCATTCGCTAATAATTCTTAACACGTTCCGTATTTCGTCAGGTCTAAGCTACGAACTAGCGGAGTGGATAGCTGCGAACATGAGTCACGTGGTGGGCGTGGCAACAGACGCACCCTCCCTCGAGTCGGAACAAACGCGGGAGTTCACCAGCAGGACCATAGCGAACGTGCTCGGGAAAAGCGGCATCTACATGATAGAAAACGTTAACATCAAACGCAAGATACCTGGTAAGTACATCGACTGATGTTTAGGAACCTTGACATACAATTGGGCGGAGATCTTGGCTTTGTGGGCGGGGCTTCATCCTTTTAATTTTTCTAGAACCTTTTTAAACAGAAATTTCACTACAGAAAACTGGATATACTTATGGTAAGGCGTATATCTAAGGTATATTTTCTATTTATATTTTAAGATTTCCGTCCCTCGAAAGGAAAATAACGGAACCCTTATAAGATCACTTTTTCGTCCGTCTGTCTATCAAGACCCTTTTTTATGCTATTTTTTCAGAGCGTGGTTGCATGGCAATAGCGATGCCGTTGAAGATGCTCAGTGCCAACTACGTGCCAACACGACTCACAGCTTTCTGTCCATCGCAGAAGACCGACCAGCACGTGGCAATTGCACTCAAGAAGTCAACCTACACCACACAGATCGTCGAGAGTCGAGTATATGATGTTAATTTAGATGAATTGGTATAGAAATTAAAAAAAATAAAGATTCTAACATTAGTCTGATCTGCAAATAATGCATTTTGTGTCAATTTAGTAACTAAATTAATGAAAACACAGATCTTAAAAAAAATTGACAATGACAGCAGTCAGATAAAACGTAAAATATTGTATACAATATACTGTACTTAGAAACCAGAGTTAACTATATAAAATATCCTTACTAAGTAGTGATATAAATAAAATGTGTTTTATATCTTTATATATATAATTCTTCTGTGAGTGTGTATGTCACTGAACTTCTCTCAAACGACTGGACCGATTTTGATGAAATTTTTTGTGTGTGTTCAAGGGGATCTGGGAAAGGTTTAGATTCACAATTTTCATCAAATATGAACTTCATATTAATTTATTCAAATTAAAGAAGTGTAGACAGGACAACGTCTGTCGGGTCCGCTAGTATTATATATAATCAATTGTAAAAAAGATTATAGTGTTTAAAATATAAAATTATAACATATATGAAGTTTTACTGCTTATCCAAGTAGCCAAAATTCAGGGTTAAATTTTATTTATAGTGTTCACATTAGTTGTCCGTTTATAATTTACCTCCAAAAATTTAAGTAAATGTACCTCATTAACCGTGGATTTCTGACACCAAAATAGTTACCTATTGTGTCAAATATAAAAGGGACTAGCTGTCGCCCGCGACTCCGTCCGCGCGGGATTAAAAATAGATGTTAGCCGATTCTCAGACCTACTCAATATGCTCACAAAATTACATGAGAATCGGTCAAGCCATTTCGGAGGAGTATGGGAACGAAAATTGTGACACGAGAATTTTATATATATATTTTTTATATCAAAAGGTGGCAAACGAGCGAACGGCCACCTGAAATCGCTGAAATAGCAAAGTGACCGTTGTCCATAGACATATGCAATTGCATATGCGTTGTCTACTTTTAATCGACGGAGGAGAGGATGCACAGAAAGAAAAAAAAAATTCCCTTACCATGCATACTCTCATCCGGAAAGTCCACTTCCACTTCCCATCTTTTCCTTATAAAAAAGGGTGGGAAGGGAAAGAAGACTAAATTAGGCCTCCGGGACGCACACTCATCAGACTGCACGCGGAATAGCTTCCACTTGACGCCTGTCTTCTGTGTGGTCGTGGTATTTCACCGGGCGAGCCGGGCCGATTCGTGCGAAGATGTTACAGCTCTACTACTGTTAAAAATATACGAGAATCGAGATGTTTTATACTGACATTTTGGTCTCAGAAACCAACGATAAGCTAATAATAACAAATAATACAATATTTGAATAAATAAGCTTTATTTTTGGCCAAACTATTACACTGAATAAAACTTTACACAACTATTGTAATCATATCCTATTACTGTTCGTAACAAATACAATCAAATCGAATATAGCAAGAAATAAACGCTAAAGAGAAAAAAGTTATCCTATGACAATCGAAAATGAACTCTAATATTAATATGAATATAATCTAATTTACTATATAAGCTCAAATATATAGAAATTCTATACAAAAGAACTGAACATATTGGGTTTTTACCTACGTGTGAAAGTCAACCAATTGGTATACACGAAACGCAGTGTATTCTAACGTAATTGGTTAAAGCAAATCTCGCGAATACAGAAAATACAATCGTAAATGTATACAACATTACTCTACTATAGTATTTTATTATAAGAATTACCTTTTTTGGTACAGTCAGCGCAACAATTTTTTATTTAGAAATACATGTTCAAAAGAGTAAAACGATGTAAGAAAGTTTTTGAATATTAATAAAAAGAAAATATTTTCTTAATATTAAAGTTACAGATAAACAGATTATTATTTTAGATAGAATAATTTTTAATAAGAAAATTGTTTACTATTATAAAATTGGTAAACTCTAACCTCAAAATGTTCATGTCAAACAACGCTGACTGTACCGGTAAGTTCAATACATTAGTGTAAATTACACACACTGACCTTTATAAATGGACTGGCTACAAGACGTTGTATTTTGTGCCCATTTGATTTTCACCATTGCTATTGGCAATTGTTACTGTGGTGTGAAAGTAATATAGAAAAAAATAACTGTCACATCAACAGGCGCGTTTAAATCGGAACGAAGCAAAAGCTGTCATTTCCAAGCAAATCGCCTATCCATTTATAAAGATCAGTGCTTACATTTAATTTGTGAGCCGTCCGATACCGGCGTAGAGCACCTGCGATACACCGAAGCACCTTAATACCTTCAACACGCCAAGCACAAGCTTCTTAGCCCTAAACCATGTAACAAATCAAGACCTAAATTTTAAACAAAATTTTACTTAAAATGACAGCCATCACACTATTTTATAGATAGAATATTCTAAAGACAAAGTTAGTCTATAGTGTAAATTGAACAGATATTGGCCACCGAAATTATTTTTTAAATTTTAACGTAAATTATGATCTGGGGGCCTAGCACGAATATTTGTGAGGTCACTTTCGTAACGTTATCGACATAATTGGTATTAGAGTTTGTACAGCGCTCCTACTAGGTGTGCACCAACAAATCTCATAAAAATATTATCGATATCGTTACGAATACGTTCACCTGTCACTCTGTACCATTTATAACTAATATTTAAGTCTTAATTCGTTACATACTATACCCATACGGCCTTAATATGAAGGGTCAATGTACTTTGCACTCTTATCATCTAACATCAATGTTTACATAATACTTTATTTATTGCCAACCATTACATACACTGGCACTATTGATTACAAGCTAAATGTGAATTTAAAAAATATAATTTCAATGCAATTTATTAATACTTATCAGTATTTATAAAAAAACGGTAGAAAATTTATGAAATATACATCTACCTATCGTGCTGCTGGTACACAGATTTATCTCGACTCAATTGAGATTTTAGGAAACATTGGTTATGTAAAGTGAAAATGTTCTCAAAAATAAATTGCGATATATAGATGTTATTTATATATAAGTGTTCAATGGAAGCCATGTAAGTTATCACATGTTAATGAGACAGTTTTGTCCAGGTTACTTTAACCTGAATTAAACATGATTGTGCGATGAAAGTGATAAAAGAATATTTACCGACTGAAGGGACATTTAAAGAGTTTTTAAATAACCATTAAAACCTTACACGTACTGCCTCAAATAAATTAGAGAAGGCTGTACAATGACGACTGCAAACTACAATCCGTGGGGAAAGTCAAGTCTGGCAGACTGTCGAGTGCGTGGAGTATTCGGAGCAGTGTATAGGAGGAATTAGATTTGTTTCGTCACGCCAAGATGACGTCATTTAATCATTGATAGTTGTATCAAGTGAATGGCCTTGAAGCAACATTTTTTTTTAATATTAGCAGATTTCTTACGGAAATTTACTAATATTTCTTTTACCATTTCCAACTAAGCTGTAGGCTTGTGCTAGGATTTGGTTTACGACAATAGTCGAATAGCGGGATTCGAACTCCCGACCTCGTGATCGGAAATCCGTACCCTTAACCATTAGGCTATCGACGCTTATCATTTAGTATTGCATTTAAGCAATTTATGTAAAAAGCTAATTTATTCTGAAGTAAATAAATGAATAGGTATTCAGTTATTACTGTAGGTTATTTACCTGGAGGTTGGACAAGGGTTAAAAAGGTGGGCGGAAAAGGAGATAAAAGTAAGGAATAAGGAGGAAGGGAAATATACAGACAGAATTTTATACAATTATATGTAAAATTTGTAAAATGTTTAAT
Source organism: Papilio xuthus (assembly GCF_000836235.2). Taxonomy (NCBI): domain Eukaryota; kingdom Metazoa; phylum Arthropoda; class Insecta; order Lepidoptera; family Papilionidae; genus Papilio; species Papilio xuthus. The sequence continues at coordinate 5,246,426 of NW_013531107.1, read as the reverse complement.
TTTAAAATTTAAATTCAATCTATTCTATTATGTAAATAGGTATTATATAAAAGTTTTTTTTTTAAATGTTTGATTCAGTAAAAAAACACTGAATGTAGAAATCATGCAATTATAGGCAAAAATTTCTAATCTGTTCCCTTCCATACTATAACAGTCATGCAAAGAGGAAGCACATAATGTTATTATGTATTGTCATTCAGTATATAAGCTTTGTTTTGCAGTTAATTTTACTTATATAGAAAAAAAACATCATAATTAATACAAATGCAATCAAATCTGCCAAAATATGCGAATTGTTTTTTTTTTCAAATATAAAAAAGAGGTTTTAATATAATAAAATGGAAAGATTTTTACGAAAAAATTGTCTGTTTAACAATTTCTTTGTTTACAAATTCCTTCATAATCCTATTAGATTTGAATCATATAAATATAGTATCAGATTATGAGAACAGTTACGTATTATTGTAGAAGTTCACTGCGACATTATTATATCGTCGTCTATTTCATTCTCTTTGACAAGAGAGAGACAACTATATTATGGCTTGTGTACTAATTGAACAATTCGGAGGAAATTGGATTTAACATTTGTTAAAAAAATCGATAGTTAAAATAAAGATTAATATATTTTTTTATTTAGGAATTTAAAATCGTGACGTAAAAATTCGTTTAAATTTAAAAAGCGTGACGTCACGCCATGGATGTCTCCATTGTCGTTGATTTTCATAGTTCAATGTTCAGTACTACAATTCAGAATTCAGTACCACAACAATATACAGAGGTAAGATTCTACTCTACACGGCGTGACGTCACTGACGCCATGACAGATAATCGGTGTTTTCGCGGGAATTCGAAATTTATTTGAAAACACGAAATAAACAATTTAATCGTATTTTTATCTTCAATAATATTGATTTAATAATAATAAAAACATTCATTGCTTTACAGAATTAAATATTATTTTTTTTTAACTTGGTACACAAGCCTATTGTCGGCAGTTAACTTCTATAATTATTGAAATGTCAGACTTTATATGCAACAAGTGAATATATAAAATCTTTATATATTCAATGTAAAAATGCAATTATTTTCGCTATATGTTTATTTTTATCTACATATATAATCAATCGTAAATCGTAATCAATCAATTGCACAGATATACAGGATGATATTTAATCACACATTGATAAACAAATTTTTGTATTTAATTTAAGACATTATATTAGTTAGAATCCTTTGGCGCGAATGGCGCGTTATCAAGTCAAGTGTCAGAATTATTAGGTGACATAAACGTCGATATTTTAATAAGGCTAGTATTACGCCAGTACACCGGCAGGTGTCGGATTTTCATTCTAATAATAAGAAATTTTGCATATATTCAAAATGTATACCATCTCTAATATGCTATTATCAATATTTCAGTTTTTTAATAAAACATACTTATTCCAATTTATATGTTTTTATTTCAATACCTTTATAGCTCGCTTTAAATCTTTAGTACTCTCGTGTCTAGTATAAATTTTAATTTAATTGATCATGCAATAATTAACACGCCGTGTGCGTTCTTTTTAAATAACACAAATTTATAAATGTGTACAAATATTTCCTTTGCATATGCGATGCGTAAAAAAATATCACCCTCTATAAGAAAGTTATGTGTAATTACATACTAGAAATGCTTTAATTCCCGGATTAGAATAAAAAAAAGGGAGTTTGATATCTAATGACTCTTATATTCTAGACAATAAGCTATTCATTCAGTCAGCAAACATCATTTAGATGGCGGAATCACAACTATTGCAAAAAATATTGCTATCTCTTTCCTTTCAAAGAGTATGAGAGGGACATCCATATGTTTTCATCAGTGTTTCAACAGACCCTACATACATTACATTTGGCAAAGAATTAATAATTTTAACTCATATTTATATTGCTTTAAAGTTCATATTTGATTGCTACAAAATGCGTGTTATAATGAACTACCAAACAAATATTACGAATGTACTATAGCGTGACTAAACATGATTGAGACTGGAATTTTTTTCCCATCAAGTTATGCACTAAATTGATTTTTAGTTGCTTTATTCGACGAAAAATATTTTTTTTAATTCATTCCTTCCTAATAAGTACAAATGTAGTAATTTCTTTCACATTTCAAGTCTCAAATTCACTTAATCGATATATTTTTTTTTAAATTGCAATCCCGCCATCTAACAAACCGAACTGGACATTACAAATTTCCATACAAAATGTACAAAACGGTATCAACAGTCAACCTGTGTAAAGCTGATTGTATCTCACCTAATGTCCAATCCTGTTTGACATCTGTTGATGACGTCGTTTTAATCTTTCCAGTCCTTTTTAATCTCGAAGCTCCACTCCCACTGAAGGTGGATGTTCTTATCATCATCGGTGAAGAGACTGTTGACGGTGTAGGAGCCGCGCGCCATCAGACCAGACGGCGCGTCCTCCGGTGGTGTGGTGTAAGACTGGATCTCGGTCTTCGGAGGATACGAACCAACCATGTGGGTCATTTTGTCCACTGGAATAGCGAAAAAAATATTATTTATCAGTAGTTTAGTGTTTTATAATATGCAAATCTTACTAATATTATAATGCAAATGTTTGTATGTATGTTTATGAGAAGATATCTCCAAAACTATTGAATAGATCTCGATAAAATTTGGAATACATGTCTACTAAACTACGAATAAATAAATTTTTGTTTTCAATTCGTACGGAGTCGCGGGCGACAGCTAGTACTCTGTAAATTATATATAAAATTTAATTACTATACCATACTATATAAATCAGTGGAACATTAAAATTAAACATTTTAAAATCAAGTATCAAGACGATTTATACTAAAACTTCAAATATTCAAACCTTTAATACTTTAATTTTAAAAACCACAAATATCAAGATTTATTCCTTTAAATATTATTTAAACCACCTTGATACTTAAGATCAAAATGCATACACATTGCATCGATGTCCGAATAGTCTCGAGTCCTTGATATGCGACAATAGACCTTAATAACATAGTACAAGTGACGACATCACCGAATATCGTCCACCTCATTGCATACAATACACGAGACATATTTATGTGCGTAGGCGCATATTTATAGCTTTGTTAATAGCACAACGAGATGTGAATATAAATTTGTACGTACCGGGCGCTGTCCAGTATTCGATGCGTGAAAGAAAAACAACTCAAGTAGTGTCATTGATAATGAGAATTAGTTATTTTAAAGGTTTAAAATCGTCTAAATTAATAGTCCAAAATAATACTAAACAACAATACAACTCTCGTATGAATCTGTGTATCACCAATTCGTTTGATATAAGCCTCATTAAGACAATCCCTAGATACACTACCTTAATATTAGTAAATCTATACTAATATTATAAAGCGGAAGAGTTTGTTTGTTTGTTTGTTTAAACGCGCTAATCTCAGGTTTTGAAAAATTCTTTTTTTGTTGCATAGTCCATTTATAGAGGAAGGCTTCAAGCTATATAACATTACGCTGCGACTAATAGTTTATTTTTAATTCCACGCGGACGGAGTCGCGGGCGACAGCTAGATTACTAAGATTTATGATATTTACCGGGCATTCCCATACGGTAGGTCTTCTGCACGTACTTAAGGCCGTGTACGATCTCTCGCTGGACAATAAAATCGATCCTTATCCGATACTGCACACCCTCTTTGATAACAAACACCTGAAAATAAAATACAAATAAATTATTTATTTAAAAAAAACTGTGGATTTCTCTAGAATACTCATTTAAAAACCCTCAAAGTTTAATTCACTTAATGTTGGTTTCTGAAACGAATATCCCCTTCTTAAACGTATTGTTAACTCTGTTTTGGTCAAAGATAATGACAAAGATGACGATATATTTTATACAGATATTTTGGTCTCAGAAACCAACGTTTAAAAATCCTTAACATAACTATACATTACGATATAAAGAAAGAAGAGACAAAAAATTTTATGTTTTTTTTTTAATTTTATTTTATATCATAGATTTAAGACATTAATATCGAATGTTAGACCTTCACGGATATGAATATTGTCAATAATATAAAATATTTTAAATTTAAATATTAGAGACAAAAGATACATTTCCCTTCCCACCTCTCCTTTTACCACGTCATGACTTAACTCTTACCTGTCACGTAAATACAGTTTATTACATGACATTTATTATGTCTTTTCAAATCATTAGTTCAAGAATTAGTTTAGCTGTACAGAGGGGGAACGCTGCCAGTATCTTCGGGACCTTGCCTAAAGGGACTCCTTTTAATAACATATTTTAGTTAATTATTCGGTTTTTTTTAATATTTTATTTTATATCATAGATTTAAGACTTTATGTATTCATAGAAATAAGGATGTAAATAAATATTTTAATATTTCAAAAAAAAAAAATCATAATTACATCACAGGTACACAAAATTAACAAGAACAAGGCGTGTGCCATTCAGTAATTATTTATACCATACGTTAGTCACGAGTCTGTACACAGGATGTTATAAAAATCCGAAGCCTTTGTAATGTAAAATACGGAAAATGAAGATTCTCATTGCGAGGCCGTGAGATAGATAAAACGGATAACATGGTTTTACTCGCACATTTATTATTCGATTTAATGACAAGTATCAAGATAATTTCTACTGTTGAAACACTTGAATGCATATTTTGTCATTCCCCTCATATGTTTAAATTGAACGCTGATTAAAATATTACAAATAAACATAATTATTTTTATTTTATATATTATGCATAAAATTAGAACAAGGCTTGGAATACTATGCTTTTACGAATTGACTGTACATACAATATAGAACAATATTTTCGGATAAAAAATTTAAAAAAAAGGAGGAGAGGAGGAAACAGGAAAAATTCCTTTGAGGAAAAATGGAGCATCGAACACATGCAAATAATGTATGGATCTTATGTAATAATTTCCTAACTGACTAACACCGTATACGGTGGCAAATTGTGAAAGAATCAACTTTATTCGATTTTTATCTAGAAAATTATAAAATAAATTTACGATATTAATTAAAAAACTATACAGACGGTTCTAAAACCCAACCAAACTATATCCATAATTTTACAACATACAAAGTAATTTTTGAACATATTAGGAAAAGAACACCCTGTACATATGTGCTGGACATATGCCAAACGCAGTGAAACGCATCACATCTCGTTAATTGCGAAAGACGCGGATGGTTAGTCGAGTGACGTATGTTACAGCACCTGTCAGGAAGATCACCAGACCTGTCTACTTTGACAATTAGCCTGTCACAACAATTAACAGACTATCAATAAAAATAATTACGTTAGGCTAAGCTAAGCACATCTAGAGTATATGATAACCTCTTTGTTACATTTGACGTCTAAGCCAAGTCATTCACTTTTTTCCCCAAGTGAAACCAAAAATTAAACTTTTAATATTTTAGTAATAAATAAATTCTTACATAATACTGCCTATACATACTACTCCAAGCAACCAAAAATTATTTCCGTTCCACATGTAAATATCTTCTCAAATTAATCTGTACCCAAGGGGTTAAGGCATATCAACATACCAAAACACTGGATATAATAATACAAATGCCACTTTGCTGTATACCTTTGTATGTATGTATGTATATTACCTAACCATCTAGTACTTTAACTAAAAAATCTATTTTCTTTTACATTTAATTGTTAGGACCAAACCACACAACCAAGTCTGGCGTTTGCCTTCTAATAAGTAAAAAAGGACATATAAAAATCTACTGATGGTACATACCTGTTTCTTGAGGTCTGTGAGATCCCCAGAGAGGTCTAGCTCAAGGTCATCGCGCTCTGTCACACAAAGTGCTAACTTCTTCACAATCACCTTACGAGGGTCATTCGGATCTGTGGATGAATTATTAGGTTCATATTTGGATTTATTCTCTATCTTTTAATTAACATTTAATTATATATTCAATAAAAATATATTATTTAATTTGTAGAATAATGTAAAAATGGAATATTAGCCAATTATTGACTCATAATGAAAAAACTATGATTTCCACCAAGACTATTGAGTAATTCACTTTTTTTTATTTCATATCTTAAAACTACCGAAGCAATTGTGGTTCATATATGTTATTTAGTTCAAATTAACACAAATTAGATCCCTATGAATTCAAGTAATATTGACAATTTTTTTATTTATAATAGCTGTCGACCTGAATATATAAAAAAATTTCAAGGCATAAATTCCAAAAAAAAAAAGAATAAATAGTATCCTATGTCTGTCTCCATGCTCTAAACTACCGCCTCACCAATTTTCAGCTATATCGGTAAAGCCGTTCTTGAGTTATAAATTGTGTAACTAACACAACTTTCTTTTTTATATTATACTAGCAGACCCGACAGACGTTGTCCTGTCTACACGTCTTTAATTTGAATAAATTAATATGAAGTTAATATTTGATGAAAATTGTCAATCTAAACCATTCCCAGATCCCCTTGAACACACACAAAAAATTTCATCAAAATTGGTCCAGTCGTTTGAGAGAAGTTCAGTGACATACACACTCACAGAAGAATTATATATATAAAGATAAGAAGATGAAATATGTAATTATTTTGACAATCCGATTAAATCGTCAAACTCGAATAAACATTTTTAAATAAAAAAAGTACGAGTTGATGCAACACTGATAACTTATCACAAAACTTGTTATCTCTATAGATAATGTCTGATAAGAAATTTAGGAAATGTATTATACCAATATTTTGAAGGCAAGTTTTGTAAACAAAATAATGCAGTAACAAACATAAGTTAAAACTTAGTACAATTTCTGACTGGATTGTTTTTTATTTTTGAAATAAATACAAACTGTTTAATAATCAACCTATCCTGGTTTTGCTTAGCTAAATTGGAAGAATTTTAAAAAAAAGAACATAGGGTGAACGGAAACCTATAAATGATTTTATATTATAGATTTGCACATGATGAAAAAATCTAATATTAATTAAGTCTTTCCATGATTCTGAAACGATTAATTAACTAAAATTACACTAATTATAATATTGCTAATAAAACTTATTTTATCATAGAAAAATTCTAGGTATTACCACATTTATGGCATTCGTATTATTCCTAGAATAACTAAGACCACGTCCGAAGTCTATGATTACAGATTAAATATATCCGGTAGAGCAAAGTAGGTTAATGGAAAATATCCATAAATAGAATGAAATGAACTTTAACAATAGAGTATAATGATTGTGTAATTTAAGAAATGTAATGTCAGTTAAACCTGAACCTTTGTTTTTATAATTATGTTCTGTTTTTCAATATTAAATACTCAAACCACTAAAGATTAGGATGTCACTAGAATTCTAAATTTCACGGTATATGATGTTGAACATATTGTAAGAGGTCTAAGATGAAATGGATGGATTGCATGAGAGGTGACATGCCTAAATGATCCATTCAAACAAAATGCAACAAAATGCATTCACTCCAAAGCGATTATATAAGTCGAAAATTGTATAGAACTGTAGAAGTCACATGTCAGAATCTTACATTCTAAAATTTCATTATGGAATTGCTTCAGAACAAATTTACTATGACTATAGGGGATGATTCCCTACTAATAAGAAATAAATGAAATTAAGATCCATTTAGAATTTAAAACCTATATATATTAAAACGTCAATAAGGTAGGATAGAGCCACAAATTATAATGTTTTTTTTTTATTGAATATTCCTCATAAAACTTACCAACTATAACTGTTCCTGCTTGCGCCTGTCCTAATAATGCTTCCTTGTACTTTCTCAATGATTCATCTTCTTGATCAGCTGCTAAAATTTCCTCAATGGTCTTTTCTGGTGGTGGCCTGTATGAAGACTTGATTTCTTCCTCTTCTGTCTCTTCACCTTCAGGAGTGCGTGCTACTTCGGGTTCACCAGACATGTTAGGAATTCTAAAAAAGAATGACTAAGTAAGAACTCATACTAGTTTTAGTGGGATAAATAAATAAAAAATATAAATAACCTATGTTGCTTTATATTAAACCTCTCTTTTGTTATTTGGAATCAAGTTCAATAATAGATGTGTGAAAAAGGAATTTGGTTTAACATTCGTAATATTTTCTCTTTATATGTTAAAACAACATCAGTAATTTTGATTGTGAATAATATTGAATTTGTTAAGTATTTTAAGTTAGTTTAATTTTTAGTAATATGCTTTATTATTTGGGCTTATTGCCATGGTACTTAAATATGAGATAAGATTATTTTCAAACAGGTTTCTACTTTTAATTTTCAATCAACTATTGTGACATTAGTATGACTAATAGTGATCAATAAGGAATACATTACTATCAGCGCTGATCTGTGGTTACCGCAAACGTGGTGATACAAGGAACCGCCCTTTCAGATTCTAATATTAATATTCTTGTAACAATTTAATTGAAATAATGTTTTATTTGCATTAGTCTATGAGGCGTTAGGATATTTATATCTATACGAGTGCAGCGACACTGACGCATGCTCCACCGGTTCTCTGTCTCAATAACATTTTAATCGGCATCGTCATTTAGAGCTAGCGATGCAGGAGTCCTCCACTCATTGACAAAAAATAAACAAATAAAACTCACGTTATATTGAAGTTAGTGCACCAATAATAGCAGTAATAACTGCAATTAAACAATAGCACAAAAAAATTAATAAACGTAAAAACTAATAATTTCTAAAATCTATAGGACATAGGACTATAGATCAAAAATGACTGACGGACGAAATGCTTCCGGTTGGCGACATCTACAAAACTCTATATGCTGATATTAGCAATGGTACAGAAATACATAGTTAATAATTATTTCAAAGAAAACAGCGGTATTTCTTCAATTACAATTTTAATGTCGTATGAAAACATTTCAGTACACTTTTGTTTTATTCTTCGAGGAAATAATTTTTTTTGTGAAAAACATTTAGTCTGCATCGTGTTTTTTCGTGCTAATTGACGTCAAACGTCCTTTATTGTCAGTTGTCAATGTCAATAACTGTCAAAAATATTGTAATAAACAATATCTTTGAACAATTTTTCTTGTATATATATTATATTATATTATTATTATTACAGTTAATGATATAAAATGATAAAATAATTACTATTAAACTTAAAACACTATGCTTGTAAGTATGCTTTTACATCTTAAACCTACTTTTGAAATATTTATATGTAGGAATGTTAATTTTCAGAAATTACGACTGCGAAGTTTTATGCCAATGTTATGGAGACACCAAAGATATAATTTTATGTGCACAAATGAATCCCAAGTAACTGAAGATGAAAAAGAAATTGAAATTAAAAGAATCAAAGAGAATGTGAGTATGTATGTTCAGGAAAATCAACCACCAATCATATTAATTCTTTATTCAATTGTACAGTAATGTCTCTTTTTACTTGATAAAACATCTGAAATGTTGATGAACTTCATTGTTAAATAACCACTACTAAACCACTGAACTTTACAACATACGACTCCTACATGCACACATTTTTTTTTTAATCTGTACATAGCAACAAGCACATTTTTTTATCAGGCATCATTAGATGAACCACCCACCGCTTGCTGCCAGTCAGGATGTGCCAACTGTGTGTTTATTGTCTGGGCAGAAGCTTTGACTTCAAAAATGGAAAATGCAGGACCAGAGATTATTGAGAAGATAATGAATAATGTGGATGATCCATCTATGAAAGCTTATTTAGAAATGGAATTAAGAATAAGAGGATTGAAGAAATGAAGACATTAATGTTTTGATTACATATTTATCATTTATAGAGTCTATTGATTTATTATTCTTAAAAAAAAAACAAATATTTATTATGCCTGTAAAGATCTCGATAGTTATCTTTATGGTATAAAAAAAATATGAAGAACATTAGTGTAAATATGTAAATAGTTATAGACTTAATAAAACAATCTTTAAAATTATTCTAAAATTATTATTTTAAATTATATTAATATCCCAAGAAAAAGTTACCCTAGTTTTTTTCATATTGAATAAGTCAGTTCTTGATAACGCACTTGATGTTAAGTGATGATATGGTCAAACAATTGTACGCCCAAGAGCAGTAAATGCCTTAGTAGTTGCCTCAAGTTATTGCTTTTGTTAGTAATGGGGTGAAGAAACATTGTAGCGCGTCTCGCCGCCTTTATTGCGTACCTAGAAACATGTCAACGCATCTCAAAAAATTTTGAATATTAAGGTTATATAAAATTACGATGTTTGATGGTTTACAACAAATACTTTCGTGATACAAATTTACACGAACGAAATTTATTTGATACGACCTTGTAAAGGTCGATTTCGGTAATATATTACGGTCAGCGTGCGATATAAAGAAGAAAAAATGTTTTAATTAAATCACAAAATGGCCTCCCGGATGCAATAAATCTTCACCAATCTTATTTATGTTTGGTTTTATTGAAATATTGCTAAAGGTATAAACAAACTCGTCGATATTTCAATGGTTAAAAGTCCTTTTTGCGCTGTCCACTTAGTAAGCGCAGTCTTTTAAGTGCTGGATTCGCGCCCACTCAAGGGTACCTATACTAACTAGAAAGCAACGACAAAAGTAAAAAAGCCAATCTACCAAATAGTCGCGATTAATTTCCCAAACCCGCCGCGTCATGGCATGGGAGAAAGCTAGAGTCGTCGTTGCATCAGCCATGCGACCACCACAGACACCATCGCGCTTCAAGGTGGAGTCCACGTCGTCGATTCCCACGGACCACCCTTGTTTTCCTCTTAGTTTCACCGTGGGAAAATATACTACGGCAAGGAGGGGGATGTGTATGGATTCTAAAACACAAAAGAAAATAATAAGGCAATTTTGTGTGAAAAAGTAAAAAATATATTCTGTATACCGACTTTGGATCTTATGAAAATGTCAGCCCCGCCTACTTACAATATAATTACAAACTGAAAGTATCAGAAAATAAAAAAAAATGTGAAAGCAACAAAGGCTTTGTTGCTTATTTTCGTCCCTCGCCAGTCAATATTATTACGCATGAAATACAAAATTGCCCAACAATTCAGATATGAATTGAACAAGATAAAATATGAAAAACATTTTTTACCAGACAATTGCTGTAGTGTGTATATTTATTTTTGAAACACATAGACTTCGTGTTTTTATTTAACATGTTCATATTTTTGTTTATTTATTATTTATATAAATAATTAACGTCAATTTTTTTTACGTCCGTTGTTTCGTTTACTCCGTACGCTTACTCGTATTGCGGCAGTAAGACAAATTAAAATTTCGGCATCCAACCTTTTTTTTGGGTATTATATACTATTTCAGTAAATATTAAGTTTTTATATTTTCTCGTGATAATATTTCTAACTAAATGATTGTCTCCATTACAGTTAATAAAACGAAATAAATTAAGCCTGTCATATACAGAAAAATGTTTTGTAACATCTGGCTCTTCTCACGGTTTTTGTTATGTGACATTATTTCCTTTTAAAACAAATGCAGAATAAAAATTGCACATCTATTATTTTATGTCACGATCACTTTTAATATTTTCTTACCCCCTTTATTATTCTGTCAGGTTCTTTGCTTTTTTACTTATGCCAATGCGGAGAGGTTGTCTATGGATTTTGTTTCACGATTGAACAAATTAGGCCGTATCCTAATGAAATTATTTTTTCTTTTAATTTAATGTAAATTCATTCAAATTATATCGTCCACTGCGTCTTGTTATAAGAGTAAAACAAACTTCGTATCTTTTTAACATTATGATTTAATGTCCATTTTCCCAACGCGTGAAATATTTCACTTTATCAGACTTTCAGATTCCATCAAAAGTTCCTTTTATGTGTAAACTTTGTGAACATGAAGATAATCTACATATTATATTTTCATCTCCCATCATTTATTTGCTCTTAATTTTTTTTTCATGAAACAAAAAAAACCATATATACAGTGTAAATACATAGTAATAGTAGATATTTATATTTTCGTAAACAGCGAGAAATCGTAATGGAAACGAATTTGCAAGATTGGGAGCGGATGACGGGCAGAAGTGTCTGTTTTAATATTTATAGTCTGGAAGAACACATAGTCTTACTTATCAAGTTTTTTTTTTAATTCCGCGCAGACGGAGTCGCGGGCGACAGCTTAATTTATAATAAGTAACTGAATATAACCATCTCCAAAAGTGGTGTTGTCACTATACTTGTTAGGAGTACAAATGTGTCACACGGCTATGAATATCTACTTACAGAAAAGAAAGTCAAAAAAGCAACCGTATCAATTGGTTTTCTCTAATACTCATGTATCTTGGATATACCGAAAATGAAAACGACAACATAAGACTAGGGGATAAAGTTCTGTGTACGAAGAGTATTAACATGTGCCCACACCCTGGTAAACAGTGAGTCGAGAGAACCAGAAGGGGTTTAGTGGGTAGGCTCCTTGTCCCTTTAGGGATGTGGAGAGAGTCCCACATAACCGTGGCTTTCCCCGAGGCACGCGGTATGCGTAACGCATTTCCCCTCTTAAAAAAAAGGGGGACAAAGTACAAATACAAAGCGATTCCATAAAGATTTTCAAAAATATGCAACTGACAATACTTTCGATAAGTTACATGATTGTGGTGCGTCATTTATATACAATTTTGAAGTTCGCTAGCGAATCGCTTCGAAGCGAATGCACTTTGTCTAACCCAGCTTCTACGCAACACACAACAATTTGGGAGGGCTTAACCTTATTTAAAGATTATGATGTTGTTACATTTCATCGGTATGTTTTAAGATTAGATAGTAGATTGATTTTAAATGCCTATGTGGGTGTTTCAGTAAGACAAGCTTTCGTCTTTCCTCAACCGCTATAGAATGTAAAAATAAATTCCAAGATTTGGATAATTCTGAGGATTTGGGTACAATTAGGGCGACAAATAGATTATCAACGGATAAACGTGTTTCTTTTCTAAGAATAACTAAAAGAATCTTATATAGGGTGTCCGAAAAGGTTACGTACATAGAAAGGGGGATGATAGGGGTGGTCACAAGGGTCACCAGAAAAATAAAATAAAAATTCCCCTCTGGGTATTAAAAAAAATAAATGGCTTTTTTTTAAACTTAAAAATTTTACACCTTCTAAGTATAATATAGTTGTATATAAGTTTTTCTAAAAATCTTCGTAACACATAGGTCATACACGTGAATATGTTTACACGTGCAATGTCAAAACTATTCTCATTAAAATACATGCGTTGAATTCTGATACTGAAATGTGTTAACATGCATGAGACCAGTTCATATTTTCATGTAAACTAACCATTTTAAAATGTATTACTCACATTGTTTTATTTCTTATAGAAGCTGATACGGTTTGAATTTTAATAACCGAATTTAAAAAAGTTGTAAATAAAAATATCTATAAAAAATAATCTTTGAATTTCTTCAGCAGGTTGCATCAAAAGCAATTTTTTGCTCCGTTTTATAAATGTGGTTAAATTGGATTGTAAATGTTTACCCCTTTTACAAACACCGTATGCAAAAAGGTAGTTATGGAAGAATAGAAGAGGAAGGGGAAATACCATTTTGCTTTAAATCACCTCTTCTGTCCATTACTACAGCTATTTATAATGCTGGCGCATTGACCCAAAGTGGGTCTTGGCCTCGGACACAAGAGATCGCCAAAGTCCCGCACCAAAGACCTGCAGATCCAGCTCTACGGTGTCTCGCCAGCGGTACCTGGGCAGACCGATTGGTCGGCGGCCAGTATGGATCCCGAGATATGCTGCTTTGGCCTTTCGATCTTCCCCCATCCTCATGCCAGCCATGAGAGTCTCTGTCTATTAAATGACATTAATTGTTTATTCAAAGAGAATTACAATTGGAGTACGAGAGTTTCGACTGTGGAAAATAACGGTTAAATTTATCTTTTGCAAGTATTTCCTCCTAAGCTCTGTCGATTCTTAAAATAAGGTCCTCAATCACCAAGCTTGTCATTTATAAATTAATCTCTTACTCGGAAGTAAAATTTTACAAAGGGATCGGTGGATTTGTTTAAAATAACTTTTTGTTTTAACAAACATTGAGACATTTTTGGCATCCCGAAATATTTACATATTTTTTTAGTTTTTTTAAATTGAAAAACGACGCATCTGATTTACATTTCATTTTCAATTTCCGATGTTTTGCAATATAAAGTCAATTCCTGGTTGAAACGGAACATTGATAAAATTAGAAATATCGTAAGCAATAAAAGTAAGACATAAAACAATCTACATTTACTTTCAAATGGAATAATTACTTAAAATTACAAAATGGTAGAACCATAAAGGATTGATTTGATAAAATTAAAACGCAAATAGATGTTACAAGAAATCTTTTTAATTAAAAATGCTCGTTTATCTTGGATAAAAATAAGTTCGTACGCGAATTATTTTGTAAAAGTCTGGAATAGAGACTGCGACCGTGAACTGGCATCGTTTGTTTTCTTTTCCAATAAATTAAATAAAAAAAACAATCTATTTTAAATTTGGAATGGAACCGTTTGTTGATAAAAAGGATTTTATCTTGCTCTTTATGATTTTATTTACAAACTATTGTTAGAACATTGGTAATATTTTTAAGAAATAATCGAGAAAATGTATGCTACATAGGGTTTTATTTTCTTAAAAGCCTAAGGCTTTTTTATAACATTTTGACTTGCTACAAGGTCCTATTCCGTTCTTTTTATAGTACAAGGTGGTAGACGAGTGGTTTGTTTTTAAATATTTTTCTAAAATACACCGCTAATGAGCGAAATTCCACAGGACATGCCGTTAAGGACTATACGGAGGTTGTAGGAATTACAAATTAAATTCTTGATAGCAAAGTGTGCAAGGCAATACTATATTGACTTGACCTGCAAGTGTCAAGTTACGCCTAGATACTAGCAAACAAGAACGACTTGTAGTTTTGTTACACTATTATATAGCGAAAAGCTTATCTCGGTCAATAAGAGAGGCTGCTATCACGGTTATTTTAAAAAGAAACTTTTAATACTAAAAAACTTCGCTTTATAACAAAGTCACATAAAAACATGACAAGGCATCTACACTACGACAAAAATTGACACTTTTTATATTGGTAGGGTGCGTTTTTGACTAAAACTAAAGTTCCGTTTCTATATTTATGACCACAGATTTTTGTATTTAATTAACTAAAATATAATGAAAATAATATACTGAGATACTGTTCTTTTTATAGGTTAGGTTAAAAACTTAACATATTCTCTTTTATTGTGATTCAAATTATACTAAAATTATAACATACTATGAGAAAACTTTTATTTAATAATATTCATAGACGTGTAGTTTAAAGGGGAAATGAAACAAGTTTGCGCAATGTTTGTTATATGCGTTTGTCAGCAAACATATCCTGCAGATTATATTAAAATTGTGTAATTTAACTTGAAACTCTGAAGTTGTTTTCATATACTAGTGATAGCCTCTTGGTCGAAATACGTCCATAATTCATTTAAAAGAATTTAATTTTAAAAAATATGGTATTCGTATGTGTAAATTCCTCTAAAATGATACAAAGTTTTCGCTTTACGTATTAATATAATTAGTTTTTGACCGCGACTTCATCCGCGCAGTATTTTTTTTATATCATAATGTGGCAAACGAGCGAGCGGCCACCTGAAATCGTTAAACAGCGAAGTGACTGTTGCCCATAGACATACGCAATTACATATGCGTTGCCTACCTTTAATCGACGGAGGAGAGCACAGAAAGAAAATATTTTCCCTTCTCATGAATCCTCTCTTTCGAAAAGTCCAGTTCCACTTCCCATCCTTTCCTTATAAGTAAAAAAGGTGGAATGGAAAGAGGACTAAATTACTTCGGGACACACACTCATCAGACGAAACGCGGAATTGCTTCCACTTGACGTCTGTCTTCTGTGTGGTCGCGGTATTTCACCGGGCGAGCCGGGCCAATTCGTACGAAGATGTTATAGCGGGCTCTACCACAGTATTAAAAAGGTATTCGTGTATTAATTTCGCTATATGTATAAAACCTTGGCTTTGTATTTGGCAATCAATCGAACAATTGTTAATCTCATTCTTAATGAGTATATGGGTTTTTGTTAAATAAAGACTAATTGCCCGCGACATTTTCTTCCAGACTATCTTTTACATCTATGCCAAATTTCAGCTAAATTTATGAAAATTTTCTGGAGATACATTCTATTACACATCCATACATACATCCATACACACATTGATACAAACATTCGCATTTATAATACTAGTGTAAGGAAGAAAATCCGATAGTGCGCCGCTGTATCAGCGCAACAGTAGCCATATTAAAATATCAACGTTTATGTCCCCTCACTAATCATTCTGACACTTGACTTGTTAACTAGTTAGATAGATGAGCTGTACTATATTATGCATCAGTATGACTGAGGAAATAACTTTATCCCAACCTCCTCATAATTTTATTACCTTTTCATCAAGATTACGGAAGTACAGTTATTTTCCGCTCTTCTTTCCTGTCCTTGTGTCTCTCACATGAAACTATAACGGAATCGATATTGTATAGCAGCGGAATTGTTGAATTATTTATAATCAAAACCAAAGGAATATCTATGTGTACACCATATTCACAAGGCTGTACTAATCAATTTGTACTTCTTTGTATCGAAAAGTTTTTATGAAGTAAAGGAGTGTCTCTATGTTATGATGAACGAAATAATAAAGTCTTAAATCTATGATATAAAATAAAATATTTAAAAAAAACGAATAATTCACTAAAATATGTTTTTAAAAGGAGCCCCTTTAGGCAAGGTCCCGAAGATACTGGCAGCGTTCCCCCTCTTCGGTCCCCTGTGATGTCGATTAATTTTTTGGTAATGTCCTTAAAAAGTCTTAAAGCGCTAAGACCCCACGGACCAATGGTCTCGACGCCGAATGGGACAAAATGATATTCGGAGCCTAGACCCCTTTATTTGCATGCTTTTGCATTTTCAGCCGCTTCACAAGCCCTATGTTATTATATGCAGACATTCATTTCATTGATATTTCCAAAAAAAATATAATTCGTGCATATAATTTAAGTATAGTCGTAATGAAGATAAAACAACTTTTAGTATATCTGTCTGTCTATTTGTCCACAATTCCGTGTTGATTCCTGGTAATCTCCGAAACGGCTGGTGCGATTTTGTCGGGACTTTTACTGAAAAATAAGCGAAGTTTGCGGGAGAACTTAGTTTATTTTTATTCTTAGTAATGGATTCGCATATTTCATAATACAATTCTATATACAAGGACCAATTATTTTACAAAAGTCACTGCAGGTCTTTACAATTGTGGTCCGCACGTGATCGTGTAATGTCAACTGAAAATGGAATTGGATTTGTAAGGGCGGAGGGTTTGAGGGAAGGGGTTCTAACACAGTTCTACCAGTCTAATTGAATGTCGCATGATTGCTTGCTTGTTCGCTTCAAACACGTTCCAAACTATACGATACGCTCGCTATTTGTCTAAGTATAACCGTTGTAAGTTGTTAGTGTTTTACTCATTTTATAATAATTAAATTGTGAATAAATAACTAAAAGTAAATAAAAGACTTTAATACTATACTTTTAATTCTAAATAATACGAATAATAAAGGCTAAAAACATTTGGCACTACCTCAAATGTGAGAGCCATATGACGCAATTGTTTTTTTTTAATTAAAATATTAGCAGATTTTGGTAAATTTACTAATATTTCTTATACCATTCCAACTAAGCTCTCGGATATGATTTACGACAATAGTCGAATGGCGGGATTCAAACCTCCGACCTCGTGATCGGAAATCCCTATCCTTAACCATTAGGCTATTGGTACTTATAATTTATTTTAATAAAATTTTCTATAATGCTATTAAGTTAGATACGATTTTAGCAAAATATTTCATAGCACGAAAAATGCTTAAGCTATCAAAAAACAACTGCAGTTTAATAAATGAACGTCCACCAAAAATAGTATCAAACTCGCACCACGCATGAGAGAACTCAACTGAAATGCGATTACGCTCGCACGAGGTAGTGAAATCGCAATTACGACGTAACGTCCAACTCATTTCTTTTACCTCACTAAAGACGACTTTGGATACAAGTAGGAAATTCTATGAGAAAAGTGTTAAGAAAAATGAATGAAATTACTTGCAATTATATTGTACTTGCAGAAAAATTTGACAAAATTTCAACTTACTTCGTTTATATCTGCTTCTGTAGGTCGCGACACCGTCCGCGCGGAAATAAAAAAACTTAATTAGTAGCCTATGTGTTCTTCCAGATTATGTTTTACATCTATGTCAAATTTCATCGAGATCCGTTGAGCCGTTTCCCAGATACCTTCTAACAAAGATCCATACATCCATTCGCATTTATAATATTAATCATATTAATAAAATTTCACCCGTCCATTGAAAAGAAAGGGAAGTAGTACAAGCGTAATTATAACGTTCGTGTAAATCTCCTGGGATTTTTTTCTTTGCCATGTGCCAATGATTTGATGAACGAAAAAAATAAGTCTGGTTTCGATTACTAATAAAAGATTTTCAATACGTCAGATAGATAGATAAATAGATAGATAGAAAGAGAGAGAGAGATATGATTTTTTAGAATAGAACGAGAGAGATGACGCTGAAACTATTTTAAGTATATTCAATCGAGTATTTATTTCTTTTATATTGTCTTGTCTAAAAATAATAAGAAATAAAAGTTTATCTAAAATAATAAAGCAATATTTTCTAAAGCTCACAGACAACATCTTCAAGAAAAGGAGGCTTTAGGGGAGATCGATTCGCACTCAAAGAGCTTAACAAATCATTGACATCGGCTCACAGGAGGCGTGAACTAAATGAACGAGACGTAGGTACAATAGAGAGGAATTTTTCATTTGTTCGATTCGAGATTAATTTGTACTCAATAATTTAATTTACCACATTATTTATCTTTGGTAGTATCATTAGTATTTAATTATTCACTTGTTTTCAATTCGTTTTTCAATTGCTAAATTGTGAGCTAATGAACTTTACAATCATTGGGAGTTAGAACATAGCCTAGTAGGAATTGCGAGAATGTATTCGTAAAGTTATCGATAAAAATTGTATTAGATTTGTACAGCGCCTCTGGCGTAAAATACAACTAGAAAACTCATACAAATTTTCGCATACTTTGTCAATGATGTTACGAAAACGTATGTGAATATTCCTAATAGACTCCCTGTAGACGATTGTTATATTGTAGAATGAAAACAAAGACTATATTTTATTACATTTAGGAGTAGCTTCCACTGCAGAAATGCTTTACAAAACATATTTTCATCCATCTTATTTTCATTGTTACGCAACATGTTTTTGTACAGTGGAAATACATAGTAATTTGACCGCTCCGCGTCAAAGGACATCGTCTCGTTGTTCTATAAAAAAAAAAACTAATTTACTTTTTATAATTTCAATCCAAGTTTTCAGAAACAGATTAAATTTCCCAACACATCAATTGTGATTACGAGTGGATTTCACAGATAACATAAAACAATTCAATCTAATTAAAAAAAAAATATATATATAAATCTAGTTGAAATTGAAAGAATTAAATTTACAACCAGTATTTTTCTACACCTGAAGCGATATTACTGTTTAAAAAAAAGGTTTTAATCCTTTTTGCCAGCGACATAAATCTATTTTTTTATTCATTTTAAAAAGATTATACTTATGCTATATGCTACAAGCGCTTTCATATCGTCATCGTCAAATGTTTTAAAATTAATATGAGTTTTTTTGCGTACATCTCGTCAGGCACACAAATTTTAATATAAATGTATTATTTGTCCTCTATTTCTTACCTTCATCTGTGTCATTATCTTTGACAAGTAAGAGATAAAAAATACAATAAAAAAGTTATTTTTTTTATAACTATAAGTTTGATAAGAATAAGTTTTAAACGGAGATTTTGGTCTCGGAAACCCACAATAAGTCTAGCTGCAGGCCAACTGTATTTCATTTTAATCAAACTTAGGGTTGATGTTCTATAAATTAGAATGGCCACTTATTTGTTGAAAGGACATTTCTCCTTTAAATTATTTATCAAATATTTGCGTACAATACAAACATACGTCTGTCTTTTCGCACTAAACCCAATTGCGGTTCTGTTTACAAATATTTATCAATATTGATATTTGCTCTAGCACCGGTTAGACTTGTTCATGTTTTATATCTGACAATTTATTATTTATTACATAAACAAACTTATTTATTTGAATAACTTGTTTATATACTGCTTGGTTGTATTCCACGTCACTATTTTTGCGAAAATATTTATTTTGCTTAAGTCGAGGGCAACAGATCACGAAGAAGATCGCCCATGAGGTGAACCGAACAAATCAGAGCGGCTGCAGATGTCCTACACCAATGTACTAAAAAGGCAGCAACTATGGAGGAGTGGCGGCACCTGGTAAAACGGGTCACTGATACTTAATGACCACGACCAGTCTGAAAAGACCGTAACGACGAAGAAGAAGAATTTATTTTGTTTTTATTCCGTTAATCATATATGTACATAGTTTGATTAGGCAGGTATATATGACTTACGCCTGTATTCCAGAGAGACAGGCAGAGTAACTCATTTCCATTTTACTACATCTAGAGTATGTAATAATCTTCATCATCATTAGCTCACTATACGTCCCCACCGAGGGGCTCGGAGCCTACCCTAAGTTAAGGGTGATTAGGCCATAGTCAACCAAGCTGGCCAAGTGCGAGTTGGTTGACTTCACACATATCTTTGAATTTCTTTTCAGATATTTGCAGGTTGCATCACGATGTTTTCCTTCACCGTAAGAACGTCGGATAAATGTACATATGTAAATCGGAAATCGAAAAACACATTGGTACATGGCGGGATTCAAACCCAGGACCTGCAGATTGCAAGTCAAGTGCTTGACCACTGAGCCACCGACGCTCTTACTGTAATAATCTTACTAATATTATAAATGCGAATGTTTGGTTGTAGTTGGATAGAAATTTATTAGAAGAAATCTCCAGAACGGTGTATGCATCTCATAGAAATTCGGCATAGATGTAGAACATATTCTGGAAGAACACGTAGGCTACAAATTAAGTTTTTTTTTTAATTACGCACGAACGGAGTCGCGGGCTACATAAATCCGATAAAAGTACGGCATCCTTTAAAATTAGCTTAACAATTTTAATATATTGTAGCGTGTTTATTAAATAATATAGAAAAGATAAGGTAAGATTAAATAAAACATACTCATTAATGTATATTCAGGACTATATGGATTGTGTGAAAGAGGATATGGGTTAGAGGGGGATGGATTTAGATATGACGGTCGATGGAGATGAATGGAGCTGTACATACTGTGCCGATCTAAGTACTCCATATAAATAAGAGAAGGTGACGATTTTTTTTTATATCATAAAGTGGCAAACGAGCGAACGGCCACCTGAAATCGCTGAAATAGCGAAGTGACCGTAGCCCATACACATACGCTATTGCATATGCGTTGCCTACCTTTAATCGACGCAGGAGAGGATGCACAGAAAGAAAATATTTTTCCTTTCCATGCATCCTCTCATCTGGAAAGTCCACTTCTACTTCCCATCCTTTCCTTATAAGAAAAAGGGTGGAAAGGGAAAGAGGACTAAATTAGGCCTCCGGGACGCACACTCATCAGACGAAACGCGGAATCGCTTCCACTTGACGCCTGTCTTCTGTGTGGTCGTGGTATTTCACCGGGCGAGCCGGGACAGTTCGTGAGAAAATGTTAAAGCGGGCTCTACCACTGTTAAAATGACGATGTATATTAGTGACTATAAATAACATATCACTCATTATGTTTGTGGTTCGCCACTTCCTATGCTTTATTATTATGATACGTGTTAATTATCGTAGCAGAAAATTAATGGTTACGTGTTTGTAAGTAAAATAATTAACCCTTATTGAGGCAAGATTTCTTTTTTGAAGAAAAGCAAAAAACAAAGTTAAAAATGATTTGGTAGTGATCGTATATTTTTATAAAGTTGTATGTATGGTATACTATACAAAATGAACATAACGGTTAAATAGAATAACAATATATATTTCTTACTATTATAAACGCGAATGTATGAATAGATCGATGGATGGATGGATGTTTGTTAGAAGGTTAGTCCAGAATGACTGCACAGATTTCGCTGAATATGGCATAGATATAGAACATAGTCTGGAAGGACACATAGGCTACTAAATGAGTTTTTTTTAATTCCACGCGAATGGAGTCGCAGGTGATAGCTATATTTAATAAAAATAGAACTATACACTTGCTGCAATTATATAAATACTACGTGTCGCCCGCGACTCCGGTTCGCGCGTAGTTAAAAAAAAGCCTATGTGTTCTTCCAGACTATGTTTTACATCTGTGTGAGTGAGTAAACACTAAACTGAGAATTAACTCCGCACTTAAAGTCTATAAACTTTAATGATTCAGTTCTTACAGCCACTAACCTACAACCTACAGGATCGTTTCATTAAATCCATCGTTTGAACCAGATGGAAGTAAATAAAAAGAAAAGCCATTCTGACGTAATAAAACACATAAAAATGAATTTAGTATGATATTAATTACTTAATTTACATATATGAATAAAACATTATTGAGTATGAACTTCGTAAAGCTTTTCATGAAGTGTTTTAACAACCATCTTTAATATCGTTTATTTTATATTTTCTCTTGAAATTTTAAACTGATGGCAAATTGTAAAAAAAAAATATTCTCTTAGCTTATAAATTTCATGAATTAATAGAATCAAAGGATTATCAACTTTAATTATTTTTCTCCTAATTTTATCTATTTTTTTTATTTATTACAGTTGTTAGCATACAAGTAAGCGGACACCTGAATTCACTGTTTTTCAAATCCTTTAATATTTGTTTTTAATTCTATAAGAACAGTCAGCTTGCTTGATTCAAATTCGTTATCCATTCCACGTGGATGGAATAAATATTATAATCGTATTACAGCATATTTACGTTAATTTGTAAACATCTTGACCTAAATAATTTAACACCGGAAGACGCAAATATTTATCGAAAAACATAATAGCCGTAATAGCTACTTTGTTCATGATAAAGTCGTTTCGATTATTTGAAATGCGTAGTATTTTCTTCATAGTCAATTAACAAGGAAAGAGAAAAACGAACTTTTTAAAATAAGATTTTATTATGTTCTTGTTAATTAAAAGAAAAACTACTCGTAAAGACGATTGCAACTCCCAAACTCTACGAGGTTGTGTCGTTTTATTGCGAAGTTCATACCGCCAACTTCCAGATCTATCATTAGATTCTTTTTCTTCTAGTGCCTCTTCAGTCTTGAAGGTTGGCCGATAACTTGGAATATTTGGTTCTGTCAAGTGCCAGGCGAAACAGTTCCTCCGCTGACCTAATCCCCGTCCACTTCCTAATATTATGTAGCCACGACTTTTTCCTACGTCCAGCGCGTCTCTTACCTTCAATCTTGCCCATCATTATCAGCTGAAGTCACTTATACCTGTCATGTCGCAGTACATGACCCAAGTATTCCACTTGTATAGTATTAAATTTTAAAGTATAATAGCAGTAAGGAATTATGTATTATTTAATAAGTAACTAGTGTAAGAATTTTATGATTTTAATAAAGAACCCAAAAATCTCTGGCCACAACGTGCCAGAGGGAGTAGAAGAGCGGCATAGCGCCGCCCAAAAAAAAAGGGTTCCACTGTACGCTTTTTGACCGTCTGCATGAATTTTCGGCTCATAGCCACGCGCTATATCATAAGATTAGCACCATCATATTATTGCATTGTCATACGATTTACATGTAAAATTTCAGTTTAATCAGTAACCAGTGGATCAAAATTTGTGAGATATGAGAAACATCGTGACAGATGAAAGTATATAAACTGTTGTAACTAATAGAGTATTTAGTACTTCATTACGAGATGCAAATTAAAAACCGTTGGGTGTAAAACCGCTGGACAAGCGCAATTTTAATAATCATGCGTCAATAGCCTAATGGTTAAGAGTACGGATTTCCGATTACGAGGTCGGGTGTTCGAATCACGCAATTCGACTATTGTAAACCATATCCTAGCACAAGTCTAGAGCTTAGTTGAAATGGTAAAAGAAATATTAGTAAATTTCCAAAAAAAAATCTCTGAAGGCTTACAAATATATATTTTAATTTGGATTCTATTAACGTTGAAAATTTAAATGAACGATACTTATATTGACGTGCCCCAAATCTGGAATCGTTTTTCAGAGAACCCCTCAATCAAAGAGGATAAACAATTTACTAAATCCGGAAGAATAAACTGGTTATATTGTTAATATAAAGTATGGCGTGCAAGCTTCCAATTTAGCTTCTTTACCAAAAAACCCTAAAAATCATTTAGGTTTAACAAAATTTTTCGATAATTACCATTGAATTTTTAGAGTTCAAATTAATCTTCTGCTTCTTTCCGCTGATTTCAAGTTACAAAAATTATGGGAAGGTGTAGTGGAACTTGCAGGGAAAGGGACTCATACGGTTATAAAAACTTCTTCTATCAGTTCATTTAAGGAAGGCAATACATCAGCAACTTTTTCACTTGCTACAAACGTTCAAGGGCAGTCGCTTCGCTATTTTAGCGAAAGGTGACAGCTTACTAATTTGCCTTTGTATTCTATGAAAAAAATCTACGGCAATTTGCTAATATTTTATAAAAAAAATAAAAAAAAATAAGTAAAGTAATCAATATCTAAGCACGTAGCAACCGTAATGACCAAAACATCTTCGTCGCTTTACCAAAATATAATTTAGTTAAAACAAGCAACAATCAAAGACTTTATTGAAAACAAATTGACAATGATTGATGTCAAAATAATATTTGAAACAGATTACAATAGATACTGCCCTTTATAAATGGACTGGTTATAAGACGTTGTATTTTGTGCCTAAGTGATATTCGTCTTTTTGACGCTAATGGTTGCGGCTTGAATTTAGAGTCTTACTTCTTACTAATATTATAAATGAGAATGTTTAGATGGATGGATGTTTGTATGAAGACATCTCCAGAACAGCTGAACAGATCGCGATGAAATTTAGCATAGGTATAGAACATAGTCTGGAAAAACACATAGGCTAATAATGTTCTTTTTTTATTGCGCACGGCCAGAGTCGCGAGCGATAGCTAGATATATAAAAGTTGTTGCATGGAAGTCTTTGTTGCAGTTTGGTTTTAAAGTCTACCGTTTGATTTATGAGGTTGAGAAGCTAAAGAGATGGCACGTTGAAAACTTAAAAGTGTCATCGCTCCGCTTATGCAACAACTAAAGAATAATATTTGTAAGCAATATAACTTCTCATCGATTCTCCTCAAACTGCATAACTTTCCAACTTATAAAGGTATCAGAAAACTATACTCTACTTCTTAAATTACTTATCGTTGGTTTCCGAGACCGAAATTCCTGTTTAAAACATATTGTTATCTCTGTTTATTGTTGACTAATGAGAGGGATGTAATGTTTTATACATTTTGGTGTCAGAAACCGTCGATTAGTATTCTCTTGATGTTTGGTTTAAACAAGTGAATAACGATCTAATTTTTAATGACTTCAGGAATAGATTCTCTACCTTTTTATTTTTTCAAAAACAAGTGAATGTCGTGGGTTTTCATTTTATTCAATCAAAAACAGAAAAACATTTTTTAAATTTGACACCGATTCACCAACAATAATTTACAGTAAGATAGAGTTTCTTTTTAAAGATATTTATGTTATTTGTTACTTATTAATGTGTTTTTTATAAGAATGTATTGTGTTGAAGTCTTTTCTTTTGTTTGTGGAATCTTACTTTGAATCCTAATTAATTAGTAAAGATACTGCAAAGTTTTACACCGACAAGACAGTGATAAAAACATTACGTTAATTGCTTTCAGGAGCAAAATTACACAACTTCACAATTACTTTAATTATTTTCTGTCTGTTATATAAAACTTAAATCGAAATTTCCATGAAAATACGAGCAAAGATTTATTTATTTATATTTACTAGTTGTCGCTCGTGACTTCGTCTGCGCGGAAGTAAAAAAGCATAGTTAGTAGCCTATGTGTTCTTCCAGACTACGTTCTACGTATATGCCAAATTTCATCGAGATCCGTTCAGTTTGTGAGATACCTTCAAACATCCATCCATCCATCCATCTAAACATTTGCATTTAAAATATTAGTAAGATAATTAATTTATTAAGAAAAGCAAACGGCATACAAAAATAGTACTAGTACCAAATTAATATAAATTTTGAATATGTATACCAATGCATGCACAAATTACATCAGACGCATTTTTTTTTTAATTTTTGTAATCAAAATAAATTTTCGGTTTTTATTATTTTATGCCAGTATCTGTAAAACATATTGTTATCTTTGCCTTAAAAAAAAAACATAAAGACGAATTTAGAACCTCCTTTATTTGAAGTCGGTTATAAAGAGAAAGATAAGAATAACAATATATGTTTTACACGAGTGGCTCGCCAGTGAATTGTTGACCTCTTCGACAGTACCCTTTGCCTTTTGAGAGGACCTGTCATAACCGCGCATTCGTCACTTTCCAATTCCAAAAGAACAATAAGTTCAGAACTTGCTTGTGTACTCGTTTGATTGGATGAGTTCTTAATATCGTTTCAATTTTACGTATCAACCTGATAGACTTCAGATTAAAATACGACTAAAGATACAAGTTTTTAAGTACTGCGCGCTTTGCCTAGTCCGTTTTTCTATTATCAAAGACGTTTTAGAGCTGATACTACGTGAAACGAAATCTACAATGCTATTAGGAAACCCTGTGAAAGCTGCAGCTGTGTCTTGCCATATAAAATGTTTCATGCTTGCTTAGAATTTTAGTTTCTAAGATAGTTAAAGTATTAATTTTACTCCTTAGTTACTAACTTTTGCTTTATTCAGTTTACTGTTTAAGTGTTGCGAAGCGTCTAGGTAACATGATTCTTGCTAGCAAGTTGAACATATTTTAGTTGACTTCGCAAGTCTTTAGATTACAAACCGCATTAAAAAACCTTGTCTATGTAAATTAACTTATCTTCTTCTTCGTATTCTTCAATACTGAAGATCGTGCTTGTCTTGATATGCTTTTACGGCCGTGTCAACCACCTTTTTTTTTCCAGAGTGGAATGCTTTATGCATACTCCGCGCCCCGGGGGGGACGCGGTAGTTATGTGGGATTCTCCTCCATAGCGGAGGCATACCCACTAAACCTCTCTGTTTCTCCAACGCATCGGGACAGGACCACGGGCACGCTTTCGCTCTCGTCCGCAGCCCCGTGTCAACCACCTGCCTCCGCACCGTTCTGTCTACGGCTTGTCTCAGGGCAGTCGTGATATTGAGTCCCTTACTTATCATTGTTTTGAATATTAAAATTAATAAAACATAATTGCTATATTATTTCAGTTTAATTATTATATAACACGAAACAAAAAATATTTATCTTAATCCAAACCAATCATAAGTTAAAAGTACTGTTTAAATGCTATTAAAAGTACAAAGAAATCACCGGCATGGGAATTTGAACCGATATCCGTATTAATTGAGCTTTTAATATTCCCCGTACACAATTAGGTCATTTTATTGTATCCTCGTAGAAGCTAAACAGCCTACATCTCTGTATTCAGTTCAGTCTTCTCGCGGCGGTCAGAAGGAATACACGTATGTTCCGAAACTCATAAAAACGATTACGCGTAGTAAACATTTTAAAGTGTCACGATAAATATTTTTCAAAAACAGTGCATCTTATTTTTTATTAATTTAATTTTATCTGAATAAAATTAATTAATATTTAATACTATTGGACTTTTCTCGGTAAGTTAACTTTTGTTATGTTTTTAATTTTCTAGCAATGTACTTAATGTTATAATAACATTTAAATTAAATTGTGATCTGTTATTTTAATCAAGGTGTTCGCGTATAGACCATATCACCGTTCAAAAGGCAGGTCTAGACTTATTTTTCAATTAAATATATTTCATTCTTCCAATAATAATTTGACTCAATAAAAACACATTATTGAAACTTGGCTATTTTTACATAGTATTATACATAATTTATACAAACATTTTACATATTAAAAATCTAAATTTTATAGCGTAATCATTATTATATATTAATAATTGTTATTGCTATTATTTTTTATGTAAAATATATATTATTATAGTTTTTTTTAATAATTTAATATTACTTGTGTGCTTTGTGTAGACCAAGGTTACACATGACTGAGTAAGATTCGGTGAGAAAGAAATCCTTACGGTGAACATTTTCTTTTGCTCCGACCACTTCAGTCGTCACTTTTTATTACTTATATTTATGAGCAAACGATAAATATAAAAAATATATTTTTATGCTTTTTTATTTTCACAAAGCGTTTTAAATTGTTTATAAGCATTTTAACTGAAAACAAATATGACAAAGCTGGCTTATTTAGTATGTTTTCAACCGAACAATCAGTCCAATAGGGTTTTTTCATTGGGCCCATTGATTCTATGAATTCTATAGAAAATAAACATAATATAATATAAATCTCGCCCGTAGATCAGCGAGGTAAGCAAAGACCATTAGAATACCAAATATTTTATAGAGAAACTAGTTATTTATTTGTAATGAGGACGCCAGGATGGTAAATGAAAAAGAGATTTTTCCCATACATAGCTTATTCATTTTAAAAACGCCTTTATTTAGAAAATGTAAAGATGAGTATACACTAGAGTATTTGTTTGTAAGAAAACAACGAGCCACTCTATATGTTCTTGTGTTACCCTTTCAAGAACCACAAATGTTTTGGAAACTGTACTTTCACTCGTATTAGACTATTAGTAAGATCGTTACATCTTACTAATATTATAAATGCGAATGTTTGGATGCATGGATGTTTGTTCGAAGGTATCTCCTGAACGGCTGAACTGATATCGATGAAATTTGGCATACATATAGAACATAGTCTAGAAGAACACATAGGCTATCATTAAGTTTTTAATTCCGCGTGGACAGAGACGTGGGCGAAAGATATAAATGTTTGAGAAAATTCTCTAGTGTATATTCACCTTTAACATGTATGTTATTTAATAATCATTGGAATATCAAGTAAAGAAATATTAATTCATTTGCTGAAAAGATTGTCGTGTTAATTATAAAGGTTTTTGCAAACACTCGTTTAAATAAATACCAAAAATCAAGTTTGCGTAAATTTCGTATAACTTCTTTGACCATATTGTTGTAAACTTTGGAGGGTTTCGCGAAAGCTACTGCGTAGTTCATTATCATATCGATGCTGTATTTAATTAACATATACTTACTGTCAAAAAAATGTAGCAGTTTAAAATCGTAATATTTTTTTTTATATCATAAGGTGGCAAACGATCGAGCGGTCACCTGAAATCGCTGAAATAGCGAAGTGACCGTTGCACATAGACATACGCAATTGCATATGCGTTGCCTACCTTTAATCGACGGAGGAGAGGATGCACAGAAAGAAAAAACATTTTCCTTTCCATGCATCCTATAATTCGGAAAATCCACTTCCACCTCCCATCCGTTCCTTATAAGAAAAAGGGTAGGAGGGAAAGTGGACTAAATTGGGCCTCCGGGACGCACACTCATCAGACGAAACGCGGAATAGCTTCCACTTCACGTCTGTCTTCTGTGTGGTCGTGGTATTTCACCGGGCGCGCCGGGCCAAATCGTGCGAAGATGTTAAATCGGACTCTACCACTGTTAAATATCTTCTAAACTTTGAAGTAAAAAATATTTAATAGCTAATTTTTTAGGCATAATATTTTATAATTATTAATTATCTTTATTATGAAAAGATAAAATCAAGATATAGTAGTTTTCAATATAATCATGCCTTTGGAAGAAAGCTGATAAAACCCTTACTTCCTTATTTAATATTATAAATGCGAAAGTCATTCTGAACTGTCATGAAGAACTGACTTCAATGAAATTTGGTACACAGATGGTCTAGAGTCTCTGAAAGGACATAGGCTACTTTTTAACGCGAGAAAATAGTTGTAAGGGGTTGAAAATGGGGTGGAAATTTATATGGAATTATCATTTATAGAGTTAGAAACTTGGAAGTTAAAATGCTATCCTAAGACAATATTTTACGCGAACGAAGTAGGGGGTATAACTAGTCTATTACATTTCTTATGTATATTATTTAGGACGTATTACAATTTTAAAGCTGTACTACATATTTTGGTGGAAACTATACAATAAAGAGAGAATTAAATTAGACT
This sequence comes from Papilio xuthus, assembly GCF_000836235.2. Lineage (NCBI taxonomy): Eukaryota > Metazoa > Arthropoda > Insecta > Lepidoptera > Papilionidae > Papilio > Papilio xuthus. The sequence continues at coordinate 5,216,039 of NW_013531107.1, read as the reverse complement.
TTCTAATATCGTTACTGAACTTAAGATTCGTATTACTAATTCATTCTTATTGAACGAATTGTTATTGACTAAACGATCGATTTGATTTGATCAGAATAATGTATTAATTTACTTACAAGTAAATTACAGTTAGTAAATGGCGAGAGAAACGGAATGGATAGTGAAATCCATTTAGGGCGTCTGAATTGTGTGTTTAATACATCTCAATCTACTTACGAAATTTTAGGACGCCCAAAATATCCTAAGCGATGCCGGGTCTGAGTAAAAATATCTTTTCATTTGAATGTTTACGTAAAATGGTCAAATATATTTTCTTAAAATAGGTAAGGCGTTTTTGATAAAATTATTTAGACAAAGATGCCATCTTTCGGCAGAATTACATCGTTTAGTTCAAACTGAAAATTTCTCAACACATTCCCAATAGAGGAAATACCTAACAGGAAATTAGATTATAGAAACTTTAGATCTCTGAACTGTGTAGAAAGAAGTTTAAGCTACAATCTTTTATGTTACATATTAAATCATATTAAAAAATCTCTTGACACATGAAAACTAAAAATGTAAGAAACCCTCTCAACTTTGCTCTAATGACGTGACAGTCAGTACGGTTTCTTTTGGTTAATTTGAAGGATGTCCACAAAGAATTTATGTTAATGTATTAAGCGTTGAGACGCAAAAGAGTTGGTCTTTATTAAAATCGAGGGGGCGCCATATTGTCGCTATCTTTATAGATATAAAAAAAAACAAGCACGGGTTCATTTATTAAAAACCAACGTATTAGTTGAATTTCACTTTAAGAAACTAGTAAATAATTTTATATACTTTCTATTTACTGTATATAAACTGTATCATTACTGACTTGATCCCCCATGATCGTCGTGATAATGATGATGAAGACGATGATGATGATCCATATGATACAAAAATCATCAATCACAGTCATCAAAATCTGTCCAGTAGGTGTAAATCCGGGAAGCATATGACCCACTGGCACTAAGTTTATTGCGTGATAAACATTGCATTGCATTTTTTTTACAAAAAAGTCCCGCGAAAACATGATATCCTATCATCGCTTCTTCAGTGACGTCATGCCGTAAATCTTACTCCCGTTTACTAAAGTTTCTGATATTTTACTCCACTAACCATTGGTTTCTGAGACCAAAACTCTTTATAAAACTTATCGTCATCCCTGTCATTATCTTTGACAAAAACAGAGATAGCGACATGTTTGAAACGGGGATTTTGGTCTCAAAAACCCACGGCAACTAACGTTTCTCGCCCTATTATATGTTTTTTTATATGTATATTTTTTTATAACGTAATAGTTTTGTGACCGCCAGGAGTTAAATAAATACCACACTGGTTCACTCCGAAAACGGGGAGCAATAGCAAGAGCATGTTTTTTAATAACAGTGTTGTTTATTCTAGTCATGATTCGCTTTTCGTTGTCCGTCGTAATCAAGCAATGCCAGTAGAGCGTGGGTTAAAACGTGAAGTGAAAATAACAACCCGTGCAATCTAAAATAGGTACAAAAACAATGTAAATAGAGATAAATTATATCCCTCTGTCGCTAGATTTGGGAGTCCACGGATCCAGGACCTAATTTATTTTCTATTAAAGGTAACAATAAAGTACACACACGATTCGCTACCTTAGAGCCCTTTAGGACTAGACGGTCACTGTCAGTCACAAAGCGGTTTTAGGGATAATCATAGTCAAAGCTATATTATGAAAATCAGTTTTTAAACTTAAGGTTGTCACGATAGTTGCGTTCAGCCGCCATGGTTGTTTGTAGCGCTACGCCCCGCTTAAAAAAGCGCGTAATTGCGTTTCCTCGTGGTTAGCGGCGGATGCAACCGCGTCAATCGGTTGGCTTCATCCGCTTTGAACGTTTGAAGGCTTACTTAGTCATTTAAATAACAAATTCTTTGTCTCTAATACATAATTAAGTTTCTTTTAATGCGAATAGTAAAAAACGTTGAACGTTTTTAATTTAAAAGTAAAAGCTTTTTACAATTACTTTTTAAAATTTTAATGATACCTTTAGGTAAACCATTTGTTTTTCTAGAGTTTTTACAAAATGACCGTGACAAAAGAATTTAATAAATTTAATAAAATTGGGTGATTCAATTGTTATAATATAAAATTAAGTTCTTAAATAGTTTATGTCCACTGCAGTGAAAAGACAGCAAAAATGACTAGAGATGGGACATAAATTAAATAAATATAGCTACTTTTAGACATAATTAATAAGAATCCGTTGGCGCGAATGACGTGCTTTCATTACCAAGTCAATCAGATTGATTAGTGAAGGGACATTAACGTTGTTATTTTAATAAGGCTAGTGTTGCGCCGATACACCAGCCAGTGTTGTTTCTTCCTAACACTAAATTCTTAAAATTACTTTTATAACTAAATAACAATAATCATGAGTATTAAAACACAATAAGTATAAAAACTTCAAGCTCTTATCGCTTGAGAAAATTTTATATCTATAAAATTCTTGTCTTACAATGTTATCATACTCCTCCGAAACAACTTATTGGTAAGTTTACGTAGGTTTTGCATATTACGTAGGTCTGAGAATCGGCTACACTATTTTTAGGGTTCCGTACCTCATAGGAAAAAAACGGAACCCTTATAAGATCACTTTGTTGTCCGTCCGTCCGTCTGTCAAGTTTTTGAGAAAAAGTCTCAAAAACGCGTGATGGTATCAAGCTGGAATTTATTTTAAAACCGCGCGGAAAGAGTCGCGGGCGACAGCTAGTAAATTTATAATAATAACGAACTTTCTTTCAAAGAAACATACGACAAACTAAAATTAACAACCTTTTTACAGTGTCTCTAATAAAAATTTAAATTTAATGCTTCTTGAAGAAAATTTCGTCATCTTTTGCTAAAATTGCATTTATCTTTTTCAACATAATTTATAGCTTTCTGTTCTCTCGGTATTCTGTAATGAAAATATTCTTCATGTCTAAAAGACTTCGGGATTGCACGAAATACTGAGAAATATTAAACTATTCGTATTTCTTAGTTCTTTAGTTCTTAAATACTTTTATCACCGTTCCGTGAATTACATTCAAGTGGACTAGACTGGACGGTAGAATTTTAATTAAAAAAAATCTATAAAATCCTACTCGAGGATTCGTTAGCTCTTAGACTACTCGAGTCTAAGAGCTATCGAATTTCTTTTGTATAGACACATTGTTGTTTTTTTATAAAAGAAATTAAAACATGAATTAACATCAAACATATCGTCATCCCTGTCATTACCTTTGACAAAACAGAGACACGTTTTCAACAATTTTGGTTTCAGAAACCCACGGTTAATTTCAATGTGTTCGTTAAATCATATTCCACTTAAATAGGTAAGGAATAAAATCTTCATGCATCATTTATCTCAATGACAGATTTGCTTGCCTATTAACGGATTCCATCAGTACTAAAATGGCAAAAATCAAATAAGCACAAAATACTTCCTCTTATAGCCTGTCCGTTTATACGGGTCAGTGTCATAATACATGTTCATGTATTCCATTGTGCACTTAGCTTAAAAGGTTTCAACAATTGAACTGTCGTTTTAAAAAGTGGGATTCCTTGCTTTTTAAAATTAATTCCTCCAGCAAAGTTATTCCGCAAACTTGTTAAAAGTTGTGCAGTATCCCAAGCCTATCAAGAATAGTCCGTGATCAACTTTTTTCTTGTCACAAACACAGAAGCTTGTAAACTAAGAGTTAACGGGTTAGTTGATAGCTTCTGCTATTATAATTTTTAGGGTTCCGTACCTCATAGGAAAAAAAAGAAGCCGTATGGGATCACTTTGTTATCCGCCCGTCTGTCTGTCAAGCCCCTTTTTCTCAAAAACGCGTGAAGGTATCAAGCTGAAATTTATTATATTTATTTAGCTTAGGTAACTATATACTGTGTATAGTACGAGTATAACACTATCTTACTAATATTATAAATGCGAATGCTTAAATGGATGGATGGATTTTTGAAGGTATCTCCAGAACGGCTGAACGGATCTCAATAAAATTAACATAAATAAAACATAGTCTGGAAGATCACATAGACTACTTTTTATTTTTTAATTTCGCTCAGACGGATTCGCGGACGATAGCTAGTCATTAAATGTAAAGAAATAATCGAAGTGACAAAAATTGCCAAAAGTTAGTAATTATAAACTATTTTTTACTTTTATCTACTTTATTTACGTAGCAAGTGTTTTTATTTTTATCAAGTGTTTAAACAAGATTTTTTTTATTTACGGAAAGGATCAACGTATTTAAATAAATAATTTTCCTCGACGTATTTCCATAATTTTATTTTTGTTTCAGATACGTTCGGGACGTAACATCGCTTCAACAAATATGAATTAAAACATAATGGAGATGTTAAAAGCATTTATATGTATGATAATATTAATAACAGACTGTATGTCTGTTAAATATATTTCTAACATAACGAAATATCAAATCGATGATGACGATATCGATAATAAAAATGTTACAAACATTGAAAATACAATCGAAGATCTTAATATCGATACCAATGTATCGAATGAAACAGTAATCGATAAAACAAAAGATACAAAAGAGGTTGTAAGTGATAATAAATGCGCAAATATCGATACAGATTTAAATGAACCAGTATTCGAAACACATAGTTTGAATTCGATTTATCTTAATAACATACATTCTAGTGTAACTGGAAATCTGATAGAAGATAACGTATCGATGGAAAGCATAGAAGCAGATGGTGTCAACTTATTTGATATTATTGGCGATGATTGCGGAAGTACTAAAATGTGTTCCACAACAAACAGTAATTGGACAACTGAAAATACAATAACTATTGGATTTCTAGGAGCTTACGGATATAGTCTGGTAAGTTTTAATTAAACCAACTTTGTATACATTTGAAGATTCAATAAGTCAACTGAAAACTAGCGCAGAGGCTTTTTAAACCATCTGCATACGCTGAGCTGACTCTTTATCACACTTTTCTTTTAATTGTTGTAGATCTTTGCTGTGTTTTTTCTCTTGTATCTACATATCTGTGTGGTTATAAATGAGTTTCTTTTCTCTTATAAAAGCTAAGGGTGTAAATACAGTCGTAGATGCTCCTATTCGATTATTGTGAACTATTTCTAGCACAAATTTAAAGCAAAAAAAAGAAATCAATCATGAAACATCCCTTCGATGTACCATTATGTAATGTGGGGTTCGAAGCACGGAAAGGTTCGAAGGAAATTCAATAATACGGTACAAGAAAAAAATAGCAATTTTCACTTAAATGCAAGTTGAATCGTGATACATGATGTCCATGGGCGTCGGATCAAATAATATTAGGCGATTCGTTGCTCGTTTGCCCCCTTCTCCTATATAAAAAAAAAAAAAACAGAACGAGCCAATAGACAAACTGTAAAGAACTGTTCATATATTTTAATTAATTTAGTATTGAAAAGTTCATCTATTTTTCTAAAATTAAGCTTAGAATTTACTCGTATATTCGTATTCGAACTCACAACCGCGTGTTGGGAAGTCAGTCTCCTTAACTATTAGGTCATGGGTGCTTAAAAATCAAATTTGAATCCCCTAGCTCACGTGTTCCAACATAGCTTCAAGCGATTAGTAGTTTAGGTAATGTTTTTAAACAAGTATGAAAAGTTGATATGCAAATTAGTTTTAGTCATCGTAAAGTTTTCGGTTAGTCTTTGCTAAACAAGTTTTACCTTTAACTATGTATATTACATTATGTTTAGATATTAAAACTTAAAGTCGCACTCAAAGTTAAATATCACTAAGGGACACCCTTAGCATAGAATCAGTAAAAGGAATATACTTTGAGAAATTGATGAAGTGTCTGGCCTAACAGCCTACAAAAGGGTGACCTCTTGTGTAATATGTTAGACCTGACTTGAATACCCACTGACGCTAAATGGACTCCCAAATGATAAATGACCAGAACACAGGAAACTACTCCTTATTCTATTCAAGAGATTCGCATTGAAATCGTGTTTTAAATCAGGAGGATGAAACGCGAGAAAATCACACCAATCTCTTGTATACGATAAATGATGAGACAGTTTCTTTTATTTACGTGGGATTTAAAAAAAGATTTTGTGTTTATAAGCATACAGGATGTCCCAAAAGGTTACGCACATAGGAAGGGGGATGATAGGGGTGGTCACAAGGGTCACCAGAAAAGTAAAATTAAAATTCCCCTCTGGGTAATAAAAAAATGAATGGCATTTTTTAAAAACTTAAAAATTTTACACCTTCTGGGGCAATTTTGTAACCGATGACCTACAAATATTGCTATATTTAAAAAAATGCTATTATGTTATCGTCAATAACCCTTTATCAATATGAAATAAAAAAAAACAATACAACTAACAAAGATTTTAAAGAAAATTAAAATTGCCCCAGAAGGTGTAAAATTTTTAAGTTTTAAAAAAATGCCATTTATTCTTTTTAATACCCAGAGGGGTATTTTTATTTAATTTTTCTGGTGACCTTGTGACCACCCCTATCATCCCCCTTCCTATGTACGTAACCTTTTGGGACACCCTATATAAAGAAGCTCTTACTAAGTATTTAATTGACTAAGACAGGGGTGGTGAATCTTTACGTATCAACGTGCGAGTTTTATAAAGAAATCTTATTAATATTATAAATGCGGATGAATGGATGGATATATGTTTGTTTGTAGGTAACAGAACTGCTGAACAAATCCCGTTATAATTTGACAAAGATGTAGAATGTATGGGAGAATACATAGGTTACTAATTAAGTTTTTTTAACCATCGCTAATATAATAAAGCTATATACGTGCCATTAAATAATTTTGATTATGTAACTATTAGAAACATTTCGTAGTCTAGGAATTATTAGTGTCGTTCCTCATGTTTGATACCTATGCATAATGAATTTTGTGAGAAGTACTGTGTACAAAATATTGTGCCGTATGCCATTGGTTTGTCATCCCTGTATTATAATAGAAGTTCAAGCTTCGAGCATCAAGCGTTCATTCTCTTTAATACTGAAGAAAAATAAACTGAAGTTACGCTTAGTACTTGTAACATTCTTGATACAATGAATTGAAGCGAAACAATTTAATGTTTACACAACTATCTTTAGCCTAGTACAGAAAGTCGACTTTGGTCTGAATTTGAAATTCATTTTGTATCGTCAATATTTGTTGAACATGATTTGATTTTGGAGTGTTTATCTTGTTATTGGTTTGGACAAAACCGTTGTACGATTGTTCACTAGTTGCGTTCTAAATTTTGCAGCGTTACCTAATATCGGACAATCCCCAAAGGTAAACTTTAGATAATATACATTGACTTTAAATGACGGGACGCGTTAAGCTAACTACGCCTGTCAAATAAAAACCTACAATAAGTTTTACACTTGCTTGATTGTGCTCGTTTGTGGAATTAGTGTGTTTTTCAATGAATATTTATTTATAAAGAAGTAATTTCAAAATTATATGAACATGAACGTGTCAACTTTCTCTCACTCACCGTAAAAAGATTAGAATTTATTAACTACCACAAGGGGCTATATGTCTAGTCCATTTCTAATTAGTCAAAGTTTCCCATACTTATGTACATTGTAACAAATAATGTACGTTAGTGTCCAGAGAGCTTTAAATTGCGAAAGCAAAGCGAATGTTAAACATTATATTGGAAATTCCTTTGTCTGCGGCGACTGTGCACTGCTCACCTACTTTCACGTTACACCACAAATAAACGTACAATGTTAATTTTCAAATATTACCAGCAACCAAATTACAATAGTACAAAACAATAAAATATTTAAAACATGCCGAGTTAAATGAACATAAATATAATGACGAATGAACATTTAATTTTTTCATTTTTTGAGCTGGAACTAATGTTTTTTGGGAATAATATTGTGCGTTATTAAGTATACATCATGTATATATATTACTGGCTACTTACTGGAAAATAAAGCTATATTTTATTTAAAAAAACCGAATGCAATTTAGCATCAACAATCGACTCATTTAACGCTCAATATGACCATACAGAAATAGAAGCTATCAACACGCTTGTGTTCGACCGATATGAAATTTCCAAGTCCATTAACCGAACTTGTATATCGTATATTGATTCCTAAGACTTCAAAATAATATGATGGGACGTAAGTAAACAAAGGAAAATTAATTAAACTAACCCTAATCTTCACATCAACGTTGTCGTAATTATAACAAGGACATAACAACACGCGGCGCTGCAACATATCTTTGTAGACAAAAGACAAGAATATAAACCTAGCTTAAAGATTAATGCATTCTTAATGATGTAAACGCAAATTAAAACATTATATTTGCCAAGCTTTGATACAATAATTTTTGTACACCATTTTAACTTAAATTTAGCTGCTTGAAATATGTTCTTAGATCTGTTTCTGTGTGCACACTACAATTTTCATGCAATAAAATCATCTGTAGTATACATATATTGACCCAATTATCATCATCTTCTCACATTAACCTCACGTATTCATAACTGTTGCGTAACGTAATTGTAGACATATTAACATTGGTGCAGACTGTTCTGGGCGCGCTGCCGCTGGCCGTAGCGGGCATCAACCGCGAGCCCAGTCTGTTGCCAGGCCGCCGCCTACGCTTCGTGGCCGCCAACATCGGCCGCCCTAGACCACCGCTGCCGCTCCACAGGGATTCACTCTCGCTCAGGTTACTGTCAAATAGATAAGATAGTAAGATTAAAAAAACAATATCTTCCTAGTGATCTCAAATTAAAATGTTATCTAGATCCTTTTAGCTATCCTGAAGGTGGGGGGTGATAACACAATCCATCCAATCTTTCGCATTTATAATCTGAGTAAAATTGTGTTAGATATAAGTAGTTCTTATTGTTAGCCAATAGGAATAGCACACGCGATTCTATATAAGTTGAAATTGGGCCATAGAGAATTATTTTCCTGTACAAATGATACAATTTCAAATTTCATCTAGTCTTTGGTTCTCAAATATAATTCTAATGTTTCATGTAACGTTACTTATGACAAACGTAATGAAGATCTAATTAGATTCATATTAATTTTCTGCGACACTTCTTATAAATACACATCTAATGATAACGTAAATGAATATGGTAATTAAATAACGTCACATTCCAAAAAAAGTGTCGTCCATAATCAGTCCATAATACATGCGTTTAAACGCGTGGTAAGTGTTGACATAATTGACAAAGTTATTTCTCCTGACCCGTGAAGATCAACGGAGACCGCCCACTCAGGCTCACTCAGGCTCGCGTTACCAAAGCGATGGAAGATTTAATTTCTACGACGTCTATTATGTAAATTAAATATTCGTTTTAAAATCAAATTCCACTTCTTACGATACGATTTAAATGATTTTGACACTATTATAAATTTCTGAATATAACACAATAATCTTTGTTGTCGAGATAAAAATGGAAACGACTATTTTTATTGAATGCAACTAGAGCTTGTTCTGTTGTCTGTGTTCAGTAAAGCATCGCTATACTAAATTTGAATATGCACATTGGCAATACGAAAAACCCAGTATATTGCATTTTTAGTACGGTATTTTGACAATCGTATTCGGGACTATTTGATGATTGAATCAGTCACAAAATCTTACTACTTACTAATATTATTAATGCGAAAGTTTAGACGGATAAATGTTTGTTAGAAGGGTTCAACGGATCTTGGTTAACTTTGGTACAAATGTAGAACATAGTTTGAAAGAACACGTAGGCTACTAATTAAGTTTTTTTTTTAATTCTCGGCGAAGGACTCGCGGGCGACGTCTAGTATAAATATATACCATTTTAATTGTAGTTTTTGAGGTTATCCGCGACATTACATTACTTGAGTTTAATTCTCTCTTGTAGATAGTTAGGTTACATCGTCTGTAGGCGTATTTACTCGGAGACTCGTGCGAATAATTGCTCAGGCGATAGTATTAGAATAAATGTTGAGGTTTAATTTGTGTTTACTTACAGTCGAGGATTTTATCACGCAACGACTTAGACTGCCATGTTGTTTATGATTTTTTTTTTAATGTGAATGATGACAAATGTTTCGATATTTATCAACGCAGTGGAAACACAGAAAAGGTTGAAAACTTATCACTAGCAAGATGCAAATAGTGACAATTAGCTATTCGATCGCAAGAAGCAATTTTACTTAATTCTTTGTCTATACAGGGTGATGACGCAAATGCGTGATCTCGGTGTGGTGGCGTTCTTCGGCCTCGACGGCACGTGTCTAACTGAGGCGAAGCTTGCCGCCGCTTGGAACCTTCCTCTCATATCGCATGTAAGTAATCTCGACGTCGACCTACGCGTATGCATTTCATCAAATATAAGAAAACATTACGCAGTAGTATATCGGAGATTCAATTTTCTATATATCTTCAGATGAGATGAATATTAAACTAGAGTTGTCATAAAAAATATTCTTTATACGTCTTTCTTTGGTTTTATAAGCCAAGCTAGTTCTGTAATATTAAGTTTTGCATTTTATATTTATTTACTCATCAAGATATTTTTTATGATTAAAATATTTATGCTTTAAAAACTAGAACACCCTGTACACATAGTTGATAAACCTATTCAATATACGCCGAATAAAAACTTACTGCTATTAGATTCCAGATTCAAGTGTGACGTAGAAATACGATTTGTATAATCTAAAATTTCTTTTCAATGTATTTTTTGCTGTTGGATGAAAATAAAATATTTCTCCAACAAAGTATTTTATACGCCATTGAATATTCAAAAAATAAATGTCCAGGGAGCTTTTCTCACGATTTTTTCCTTAATCAATATAAATTTTGTACTATTGACAATCGAAACATCGCAAAAAAAATCAATACAAGTGTATTATCATTGCAAATTTTATAACATTCAAAATTATTTAAAGGCTCAATGAAATATGTAAATATTATTATGTGGCGACTATAAATCTCATGTGGCAACTTCAATAAAGCAATCTGTAGGACATTCACACGAAATAGGGTAATGACATAAGGGATACAAAATAATTGATTTGGGTTTTAAATTGTCATTGTTATAATGCACAAAGGCTTTTAACTATTACTAATTATATGTAGAAAGCGCCAATAGCCTAATGGTTAAGGGTACGGATTCCGATCACGAAGTCGGGAGTTCGAATCACGCCATTCGACTATTGTTGTAAACCATATCCTAACACAACCCTAGCGCTCAGTTGGAATGGTACAAGAAATATTAGTAAATAAAAAGAAATCTACTAATATTAAAAAAAAAACTTGTGCAAAGTTAAAATAAATTTCAGCTTAATACCTTCACGCGTTTTTGAGAAAAAGGGTCTTAACTGACGGACGGACGGACAACAAAGTGATCCTATAAGGGTTCCGTTTTTTCCTATGAAGTACGGAACCCTAAAAATAACCTTTTACTGAATGATAATCTCACTAATATTACAAACCTGCTGTCGTCCGCGACTCCGTCCGCACTGAATTAAAAAGAGATAATTAGTAGCCTATGTGTTTTTGCAGGCTATGTTCTACATCTATGCCAAATTTCAATCAGATCCATGCATACCTTCATCATTCATCTAAACATTCGCATTTATAACAGTTAGATGCAAATGTTTGGATGGATGGATGTTTGTTCGAAGGTATCTCCTGAACGGCTCAACTGATCTAGATTAAATTTGGCATAGATATAGAACGTAGTCTAGAAGAACACATATGCTACTAATTAATTTTTTTTTATTCCTCGCGGACGGTGTACTAGTTAATTACAATTTTTAAAGATTTGGAAGAGGTAACTTATATATAGAAGAAACATTAAGACAGCTATTATTTCGTTTCAGTAATATTCTGTAATTCACTAAAAGGAACTATTGAATAGCGATGTCGTTACACAATAATGAATCTTGACAAATGACTGAAGTAAAAGATTACGATCGAATAATTCTTTTAAGAAACTTGAAACAACCTTCATTTGTTAGGAAAATTAAATTAACTGTTAACAAAAAGGAAGAAACAAAATAATATGAAGAAATATTTTAACAAATAAAAATATAATTCTATAGTCAAATTTTAATTAAAATTAATATAATTAGCAGTAAAATACATAAATACACCTCTGTGAAAAATATTTGTGTAACGACTCGTTAATATAATTTAGAAATATAAATTGTTTTGATAAGCTGTCTAATTGTGTTCACATATTTTGATAACAATACCTTAGTATATTTATAGAACATGTTCCACGATGAAAATTTAACATTATATATCAAGATTCTTTGTCTTATTTACCAAAGATAAACTTCTTAAACACTTGCTATTAAAAAAGTTCTATCCTATAAAAAAACGGTAACAGAACAAATGAACAAGCTGATCTTTTAATTCGCTATAATAGCGAAGTGACTCCTACCTGTAGATATTTGTGAATTCAAATGCGCCACCTTTAATCGCTACAGAAGGGTGACATAAAAAAGAGTATCCACTTGCTAAGTGTCCTCTACTCCCATCCACCTCCCCTTCGCTTCCTTGCCTTCAGGTACGATTACACTACCACATTACTTAGTACACACATTGAATATATCTGTATAATTACGTGTGCCTCACCCTAAAATACGTACTAATGTATAGAGTACAGTCAGCTGCATAATTATGTATACACTTACAAAACTATAGAAACTTGTTTAGTTCTTCGGTTTCAAAAATAAACAAATGATACCATGTTCAGAAGAATATTGATGAAAGTGTGTATACATATTTTTAAGGCCCAATGCTTATACTAGTTTTAGAGGCTTTGTAAATGCATACATATTTATGCAGCTGACTGTACAAATATTAATGTCGGAATTTATGGCGTAGTCTTCGTTTAATCTTCCCTTTATAAGAAAAGGTAGAAAGGGAAAGAGGGAGATTTGGCCTCAGGTACGCATAATTTAGCTATAATTAATACAGCTTAGGATTGCGGTTATGTTTTCTAATGGAATTATCGTTAATTGGGTCTACGGTGATGCTGCTTAATATACATTTGTACATCATTTTCTCTTGTTATGTATTTGACTTAAATATACACTTTCATTTAAAGACACTTAGACGCAATAAATTCGTCAGTTACTTATGTAAACTTTGTCATCCCCACCAGGTGATATAAGGTAAGGTTTCGACTTAACCCCACCCCCCTCCTTCTATGTAAACCCACGAGTATGTATCGTATTGTTATCGTACTTTGTACGACGTAATGTAGAACTTTTTAAAAACATAATTAAAGGGATTTTGCCAGAGACTTCGTTTACATACAGCCTGTTACCCGGAGACAGTGTAACTTTTCAACAGTGAAAGAATATTTCAAACCGATTCAACAGATTCGGGGGCTATTCAATGAAAACCCTCAAATGTTTTTAATATTACTACAATAGCTGTAACCCGTGACTCCGGCCGCGCGTTATTAAAAAAACATAATTGCCTGTGTTCTTCTAGACTATGTTCTATAAGTATGCCAAATTTCACTGAGGTCCGTTAAGCCTTTCTGGAGATACCTTCAAACAAACATACATCCATCCAAACATTTGCATTTATAATATTAGTATGATAGTATGAAGTATATATATATTATTCGTTAAATTTACTTTGTGGGACAGAAATAAATGCCGGGATATCTTACTTTAACCCCCTTCTCCCTGGTGATCCGTGATTGTTTTCGGTACTCCTCTCCCTTCTTTCGAGCATCACGTAAGTAACTTAACTACTTAAACGTAAACTTATTTACTTCTTTTTTAGTATGATAAAACGTAAGAAGTAATACTTTGAAAGCTAAAAATTTATTTCATTCATTTGAACGTTACTGGACTTGTCTCTAGTATGACATAAACTCGACTCACAAAACTTATAGATTTTTTCAAGGTCAAATAACTTAACGTGAAAGTCGATAAGCGACTAACGCAAAAACTTCTCAAACTCGAAATTTAAACTCAAAGTCTACTAAACTTCTAGTCAATTTAAAAATAAATTATTACCTATCGTTGAAAAAAAAAATTAAAATCACACAACAAAAAAAAACATACAGATGAAGTCGTTACTTGTTTTTTTCATAATAATTCACTAGTAATTTAAGTATGCATGCAGTCTTATGCTATAAAGAAGAGTATGAGCCAAATTATTAATTTTTTTAAATTTTTGCCTGTGAAATGATTAAAAATCATAATTATGAATTACTACGTAAAAACTAAAGGGTGTCTTGGCATGTACTACGAGTGGTCACCGAGGGGAGGGAGGGAAAAACTAAAAAAGAGGTCACGTAGTGTGTGTATGTTCCCTTATGTATATATGTATGTTTAAAAATATGAATGAAAGTACATTGTTAGGTTAGGTACAACTACAAAATGCACAGGCCGGTATGCCCCCTCTCCGCTCGGATCCGAGTGGTAAGCACTGAATGTGTTAATATTTGACAAGTTAATCCAAAGTATTGTAACAATTGAAATAATATGGTTAGAATAATAATTGAATAATTGTTTTTTGGAACACAAAAAAAGTATGGAATGACTATGTGAAAGAGGACATGCGTAGGAAGGGGGTTGATTCTGATATGACGGCTGATAGAGATGTATGGAGGAGTAGTACGTACTGTGCTGACCTTCGATAGGGATAAGGGCAGATTGATGATGATGATGATGATTAATTGAACATTTTTATTAAACACCTTTTAGTTAAGTAGAGAGTTTAGTATAAGTTATTCAAGACTTAAGGAAACTTTCCTACGTAACACTGGTTAAGTTTACAAGTTAACAAATTGAATAATATATTATTGTTACTTAAATATAATATTGTAATCTCTCATTGAGTCAGTATCAAAATATTGTGTTGTGATTTATTTATACTTGACTTACAATCTACAGGCCCTGGGTTCGAATCCCGCGATGTACCAATATGTTTTTCGATTTCCGATTTACATGTGTATATTTATCCGACGTTCTTACGGTGAAGGAAAACATCGTGATGCAACCTACACATATCTGAGAAGAAATTCAAAGATATGTTTGAAGTCAACTAACCAGCACTTGGTCAGCGTGGTTGACTACGGCCTAATCACCCCTAACTTAGGGTAGGCTTCGAGCCCCTTGGTGGGCACGTATAGTGAGCTGATGATGATGATTTATTTTATAATACTTGTTTATTCAATTTTCATAAGGCAATACATCCTTATTGTTTATTGTTTTGTTTTTATTTTGATCAAATCAATTAATTAATAATATAAATATATTTAAATTACAAAATTATACAACAATTCGCAGATTAATCAAGATTAATTAAGCGTATGCATATAACAATGCCAACTTTTAATGTTATTGTATTCATTTGGTAAAGGTGATATAAATATGTTAACTATTTGCATAAAAAAACTTGTCAAGACTTTCCCATTCTCTGTAATAAATAACAAAGTGTAATGTTTTTTTGATTAGAAATGCCCTGAAGCTGATGTTTCACGGGAGGCGGGCGAGGCGGGCGGGCTGGGGGCTACATTCGCCCGCACGTTGCCGCCCGCACACAAAATCAGCAAATCCGTGGTGGCTCTACTGAAGGCCTTTGGATGGAACAAATTCGCGATAGTAGCCGGTGACGAAAGCACTGCAGCTGGACAACAGATGGATGCTATTAAAGTAACTATTGAACCTTTTAAATATACAGTTTAAAAGTTAATAAAGCCAAAATAAGCGTCAAAGCTTAAATCTTTGAACATCAGAAAGGATATGCAAATGATACCATCTTTTCCGCGAAAAAAAGGTAACCTTCCTGTCGTTCGGTTATCTATCTGTATAATCTGTCTATACATTTGTAGTCTTTTGGACTAAATTACAGTCGGTTTTTGGTAAATTGTTGGACGTCAAAGTATCACCAGTAGGTCAGCAACAACCATTGTGGAGTTTGTTATAAATTGTAGATGTAGTTATAACTTGTTAGTAAATGCCAACAAACCACAGACTAAACAATTTCAGTCCAAGTATTTTAAACTAAACAGAGAATCTTAGAATCTATTCTATATGGTAAAGAACAAAGTTTTGGGAAACTTACTTTAAAAAATCAATATTGAATGCAAATTGCATATTTTGATAAAGTTTTATAACGAACAATTTTATTAATATTTGCATTTCGTCTATTGTTAATTTAATTCCTTCTCGTAAAAAAAAACTTCAGTACATATTACCTGAGAAATTTAACACATGTTCAATGTCATTGTTATGAATAAAAATTACGATTTAACGAACTTTATTCGGAGGAAAAAGAGGAACTTTATTCAAAATCAATCATACTTATAATATGAAGCGTAGTTTAATTTGATGTTAATACAAACTTGACATTTATAATTATATAACCAAACTTGATGTAATTTATCTTTGTACAAGACAGCCTTTGTGCTCCGTCCTCTATTATTTTAATATTCTATAATACTGTTTGTTAATCATTATTGAAAGATGTTGAAAATAAGAAAATAAGAAGGATATAAAAGTTTAATACAATTAAATATAAGATTTTTAATTGCAGTCTTTGAAAGGTTAAGAATCAAATTGAAAATCATATGACACAATTAATATTTTACAATAGGCTTAAAATAGACAAAGAGAATAATATTTTTTACATCCATCCATTCACATAGCTCTTCATAGCTTTCAGTCGGTCATAGCTAGTTTATAAAGAGAGATCTTAAGTTACAAACATTTCTTTAAGCTTTAAAATAAACTTCATTTCATGTTCTTCAATATTAGTTATTTCCCACTTATCATCAGCTAATTATACGCTCCCACGGAGGCGCTCGGAGTCCACCCTTTGTTAGGGGTGACTAGGCCATAGTCAACCACGCTGGACAAGTGCGGGTTGGTTGACTTCACACATATCTTTAAATTTCTTCTCAGATATGTGCAGTTTGCATCACGGTGTTTTCCTTCACCGTAAGAACGTCGGATAAATGTACATATGTAAATCGAAAAACACGTTTGTATATGGCGGGATTCGAACCCAGGACCTGCAGATTGCAAGTCAAGTGCGTAAACCCCTGACCCACCGACGCTCTACCACTTTTTGCCCACTTACCCGTAACTAATACAAAAACAAACTTATCCCTAGAACCGTACCTGTTTCCAGGACAATAGCCCATGCGTACTAGACCGTAATCTGTCTCGGTTTCAAATATTATCTAATTTCCAAAGCAGAATTCAGAAGTTATGGTCATGCCAAATGTTCGCATTTATAATATGAGTGGGTTGTAAGATTTTTTATGTTGGCACAGGAACTGTCACAGAGCAATGGGCTTGTGATAACAGCTGAGCATCGCTTCACAGACTATCTACCGCACAAGTCCGAGCACATAAAGAGGATTGTTGACGACACGTACTTTAAGACACGAAGTAAGTACAAACTTTGTCTTTTTAAGACATTATATTAAATTTGTGGAAGGCATTGGGAAAGGTCTGTGCCCAGCAGTGAGCAGATAAAAGCTATTGATGATGATGATGATGATGATTAAATTTGATATTATGTGTTCCCTCGTACTATTCTTAGAAATAGTTTAACCAATTTGGATGCGATTTGTATTAATATAATGTTGTGTTAACATTAATATTGAACTGTTTCTTCAGATGAAAAGTTACGTTAGTTGAAATGAATTCAGAGATTTTGATTTGGTATGTAAGTTGACCTATGATTTGGTTAGTCATCTATATACTCGTATATATAAAAGAAAGTCGTGTTAGTTACACAATTTATAACTCAAGAACGGTTTTACTGATATGGCTGAAAATTGGTGAGGAGGTAGCTTAGAGACAGGAGACGGACATAGGATACTTTTTTTTTTATTTTTTTACAATTTTAGCCTTGACGAGCTGCTTTTTATTTGACTTACTAGTATTATAAATGCGAATGTTTAGATGGATGTGATGTGGATTGATGGGTGGGCTATACTAATTAAGTTTTTATATATCCACGCGGACGGAGTCGCGGGCAACAGCTAATTTAAAATAAAGTTTAGTTTATCGTATGTGTAATTTTATATAAATTTATTTTATAGGGCACCGTAATTATTCATTTTTCAACTTCTAAATGTATAAGATTACTCATTTAGTACATAATATAATAATTAATTTTGTTTAACCTATTTTTGTATGTAGAGTGTTTGACCGACTAATTCAAATAACGCATATATTCAAATTAACAACTTAAAGTTTGTTTTTCGCATGCCTCGTGGAAAACATCTACTAAACGGGGTACAAACTTCAAATGAATAATGTATTTATCTGCAGAAATGTTTGCAACTTGGCCATGTTTTAAATTAAGAAAGTTGTTTTAGCAGAGAAATTTTAAAACCAGTGTGAAATTTAAAAACACAAATTACGTAATTTAGATATCTTTGTATTTACTTTTATTTATCAAAAATCTTTCTTCAAGGTTCAAAATTTAAAAACATACAATATCGTCAAAAGATAGTTAAACTTATAACCTAATACCAAAAAAAAACAATAACAAAGTTTAATTGTACCATATAAGCTGATACGAAGGTCGTCGAAGTCGAGGGAGACCAAAGATGGATAGACGGCGTAAATAAGGACGCAAAAAAAGTGGGCATAGCAAATTGGAAGTCCGTGAGAGATAGACCCAGGTGGAAAAAGTTGCTGGACCAAGCCAAGGCCCACAAAGGGCTGTAGAGCTAGAAGAAGAATAAGAAGCTGATGCATTATTTAAAAAAATATATATTTAAAAAAAAAAAAATTACAATGTACATATTGAAAACGTGTCATATTATATGTATAGAGGCTTTAAGATAATCATGAATTAAATCCATCTTGAAACTATACATAATAAGTTATACGTTCGTTAATTCTAACCTCATAGTGACACGTGACTTAATTTACCAACCAAGATAATGTACTTATTCCCTTCTAAAGTGATTTTGTTCGCAACAAAAGCTCACAAAATCGATCATTGTATAACGAAGTATAATAAGCATTAGAAATATAATCAAACTTTCGTGAGACATTATACTAAACTGATATATAGACACGGCTAAACACTCACGTATATTCGTCGCTATAGTGAGCGACGGGCGAAATAATACCAGTACCACTCATCCTGATGAAGGGCCCCCGATGGGCTCGAAACTAGTCGGTGCCGCCACCGGACGAATATACGTCAGTGTTTAGCCGTGTTTATATATCAGTTTATTAGAAATATAGTCTAAATCAATACCAACCCGCACTTGGCCAATGTGGTTAACTATGGCCTAGTCACGCCTAACTTTGGGTAGGCTCCGAGCCCCTCAGTGGGGACGTATAGTGGGTTAAATTAATGGAAATAACAGATTGTATTGAAGCGTTTTACAGACTGACAACGCTATTAATTTCTATGGATTTATTGGAAAAGTTTGTGTTTGATTTCATTCCACGAAGTTGCTAAGTGGAAAAAGTGTCTAAGAAACGCTTTGTAGTGGATTTTGACTGACGTGACAATTATGTTAATATATACTATCGTCTTCACCATCATTTGCTTTGGCGAATCAGAGACTATATATATATTTATATTTGTCTCTGATGATGATGATATATATACACATTTTTATTCAAATGTTCAACTCACATAAACGAGAATCGTTGAGTTGCGGCTCAGTAAACTGGTAGCTCACGCCTTATCGCACATACTACAACTGTGAGCCGATGAGCCGCGAACTGGCTGGTAACTCGCAACTCGTAACGAAAATCATAACTTTATGCCAGTACAAATTGAGCTGAGCTGAGAACCGGTTCACTGACTCACACTTGTGAGCCTTAATCTGATCTGCAGGTCACAAATTTTAGTTGTATTACCCATGACTACTAATGTTGGTTATTTTTTGTCGTTTCTACAGTCTACGTGTTTCTTGGCGAGCACGTGGCGCTTGTGGAGTTTGTGAACGCGCTCAGAAGACGCGGTCTGCTGGACGCCGGAGAGTACGCGGTCATCGCGGTTGATGATGAAATATACGATCCTAATGCAACAGCTATCACGCATGCAGGTAATATTATCACGCCCGTAACACAGGTGGGTAAATAGATACCACCTTCAAGTAGCGTGGTCCCGTGACTCCTCTTTCCGATACATTCATACACCTAAGATTAGATGTTACGCGTTATATTATAAATATAACTTCATACATATCGTTAGTGACGTAGTATTTAAGCGCTTAAAAGAACCGTAATCTAAAAGGTCCAGGTTCGGTCCACGCCATGTACCAAAATGTTTTTCGATTTACGAGTATCATATGTAAATTTATCCGACGTCCTTACGGTGAAGGAAAATATAATACTTCAAGCAGCGAAATTGCGAAATATCAAAGATAAGTGTGACAAAGCTGTGAAGGAGCTTGGTTGAATCTATCTAATTGGCACCCCAAAATTGGGTAGGCTTTGAGTCCCTCGGTGGAGACGCATAAGCTGACGACAACATACAATGGAAGGATCCTCGTATGTCGGTAACATATAAGTCCCCAAATACTCTTTATTACAATATATCAAAATGTTATACATCGGAATCTGAGGAAGGACGTAACTGGGGCGTTAAAACGATACAAATAATTATTATAATGTTTATTATCCCCAAAAAAACTACCAAAACTGTAGATTAAGGACAATTCTAGCTAAATTATTAGAAGTTTTATGTGTTATATTTTAAAAAAACTCGATTTTTAATTTTCTCTTTTCTAAAACCTATTATGGATTGAGTCCTTTTAAATCAGAAATATAGACAAATAAAAATATTATTTTCATATAATTACATTGTAATTGTGTTAACTACAGACAATATTGACCTTTTTTATTTCTTTCCATTTGCAATAGACAATTTTATAACCTTATCTTAGGTTATGAGTGAGTTCAAGGTCACTCAAATAATAATAAAAGTCTTTATCTACTAGCGCTATTGAATCATGTGATGAGTATAATACAATGATACAATATTATGTCATGTCAATCTGTCATGTTACAAGTCAATTAACCATCTTATATAACATGAGGTAACAAACAAGCAAACTTACTCCTTACGTGTTACTAATATGCCAAAAGTTTCGATGGATGATGTTTGATATTGAATCTCAAGAACGGTTCAGCGTATCGCGATTAAATTTGGCACAAATGTACAGTAAAGAAGAACGCTTTGGTTATTTTTGAATGCGGAAATATTACAGTACCCGTGAGATACTTTTGTTAAAAATAAGGCTGCAATTACATCAGTCGATAAATTGGTCGTTATACAGCATGCTGGGAGACACGCGTACTAACTACTAAGTAACCATCGTGCGTTCAGCTGTCGAGTAAAATGCGTGGTAAGGTTAAGTAAGGACTATCGCCCAATGCATGCGAGGCCTAACGACTAATGAAATCGGTTCTCGCATACAAGAGCTATGGCATGCGTGAAAAAAAATCTCTCAATCACGTATGCGGTAACGACTAGTGAAACTACGCCTTTAGTGTTGCAGAGGCGTTGTCTAAAACAGACAGATTTAATATACCGAATTTTTTATAACTTAAATGAGATGTGTAACTGTGGGTTTCTAACTCTAAAATCTCTGTATAAAATATAATTCATCCCTTTCTTTCATCTTTGACAAAACAGAGATAACAATATCTCTTTTTTATTGTTATATTATTCAATTGTACAATTTTCTCTAACAATATCTATATCTCTGAAGAAAATAGAAAACTAATACCTGATATAAAATAAAATGGAATAAATATTTGCTCTCGCGATATCAGGAAATCATTCAATGACGCGACACAATGCTTATTCCTGTATCGCGAATCTGTATTGAGTTTTCTTTATGATATACTGTGTTAAAAATGTATATTTCTTTCAGGCATTTTTAAAGACATTGATAGTGATGACAGCATGTTTTATACATATGTTTATACAGTGGAAACACACAGAAAATGAATTGAATTAAATGAATTAAAGTTTATTAAATTGCAAGCGTTTTATAGCATATTTGCCAAAAACCTTTTACACTATTCAATCTGAGTCATCAATCAATAACTTAATTAACGTATAAAAATATTAATGATAAATAAATTAAATTATTAATGATTCAATTTAGTTAATCTAAAATGTTGATGAAATGACAGTTTTGATTTTGCTAATTAACAATAGACAACTGGAGTGTTTCTGTGTAATAAAACTATAGAGCTGTGTGTGCTATAAATCTCGACTATCCCTTTATGTTATGTCTGATATTACGTGTACTATACACTGATCTCTATACATAGACAGGCTATAACCGTGTTATTTTTTGCCTATTTGATGTACATTTTGGCGCTTACAGTTGCGGTTCATAGCAGTGTTAAAGATTCGAACATAGAGATAAAATTAACTGTCAGGAACTTCAACAGGCGCGAGTCGGAAAGAAGCATAAGCTGTCATTTCCAGGCAATGGCCTGTCCATTTATAGAGATAAATTTTACTATATTATACCTACTATAAAACATGTTAAAATAGTTCTCTCTCAACAGATCACCTGATTCAGAACAGCAGTAGCGACATTTTGGCATTCAGAGCAGTTCTCAAACTTACGCCTTCGTTTCCTATCAATCCACATTACCTGTAAGTTTTTGTTTTATCTTGTTTTAATATTTCAGTACCTGTATGACAACTTTGCTCGCTATTTTTTTTTAATTGTGTTTTTTGGATATTATATTTAAGTATGAATTACTAATAAAATGATGAAATATGAATAATACTTTTCGATCTTACCGATAGAAAAAGTTAAGTTTATGTACAAGTTGATTATCGATAAAACACGAATAAAATGATATTTTCTAAAAATGATTCCTAGCTAGATCGATTTATCGCCCCCGAAACCCCATATACACTAAATTTTATGAAAATCGTTGTAGCCGATTCCGAGATTCCAATTATATATACAAGAATTGCTCATTTAAAGATAAGAGATACATATAATAATTTATTTAATGTAAACTGTTGAATCCAGATGCTATTAAATATATATTTAACATAATAGCCTGTATTTGAATGATGATTCTTATCAGTCACTAACACTAAACATAAAAATAAACAAATTAGCAACGCACTTCACCCTGTATATATTGGTACGGGTAAACGAATTTGTCAAAGGGTTTATTAAATTAAGAGTTAACACAATATAGGTAGGTCACAAAGTGTCTTCGTATCTTTTGACAACCACTTCAGAGACACGTGTACAAAAACATATATTTTCATATTGTTATCTTTTTTATTCTCTTTGAAGTAACAGAGACAGCTATATCAAGAATACCGTTCTTCGAATTCTGTTCCCTTGAGTTTCGTTAGTTCAGTGTCGACAAATAAAACGTAAATATTTTTCCTGCAGGAAGCTGTGTCGGATGATACGAGAGTTGTCTGCCAGGTCACCGTTCTGTGTGCCCAATTACCACAAAATTTTCGAAGACGCATCCGTAAGTAAATACTATTAAATTGTAAGTAAATTCTATTTTAATATAAAATATACTAGCTGTCGCCCACGACTCCGTCTGCACAGAATTTGAAAAAAAGCTTAATAGTCTATGTGTTTTCCAGACTGTGTTCTACATCTAAGCCAAATATTAGCAAGATTGAGCAGGGAATAAAGAGAAGAGAGGAGCCATACTTTAGATACCTACAAACAAACATCCATCTAAACATTCGCTAATATTAGTAAGATAAACATAAATACGGTAACAGGGTTAAAAGAGAGTTAAATTTAGCAATTGAGGTAAACACTTCGAATAATATTTTGGGAAAAACATACTTAAATTTTTGATGCTTTCCCGGAAAATTTTGAAAGAAAAGCAAAGTAAATAAAAAGAAAAACCTTCGTTTAGCGTAGAAATAGTACGAAGCTTTATAGCTTTACAATAGATGGAGCAACAAACTTTCGTGTATAAAATAAAGCAAACACGGTACGAATGTTGGGAGTGGAAATAAAAATATAAGAATCGAAGGAACAAACAAGGATTATGTGATTGCACTCTGTTGTACATTTAGTCGAAGTTTTGTTTTTATTTAACATAAAATAATAAAATGTCGTTATATAAAATAGTTCAGTTCTGTTATTAAGTTTATTTAATAAGATTAATATGATGAAAGATCTCTGAGAAGCTTTCGTCAAGAATCTGACGTAAGCTGGGGGTCTAGTCAAAGTGCGTTCACTCCGATGTGATTCCATAACGAACTTAAAATATGAATAGAAGTGACGTGCGAAAATCACGTCACTTATCGAATGTTATTCGCACGTCAGTTCTGTTCATTTTTTAACTTCATTATGGAACCACTTCGTAAACTATGTCTAACCCCGCTGATGCTTGATGAAGCATCGAAAAAAGAAATACTAAAAATATATTCACTTAATAATCTAATAGTACTAGCTATCGTATTTGACTTTCAAAAGCTTCGTATATATAAAAGCTTTCAATTAATGAATCTTTATAATAAACATTTAAGTCATTAGGATAATGAACTCGTTATAATAAAAGGTTACCACTTAGCAACGGGCACATTAATACGTAGGTCATAGTAAAGGTCGATCTATCAACGTACTAAAGTCACCAGAATAAAACGTCCTCGTTCTAATTCGACGAAAATCCCAGAGCACACCTCGTGTTTGATTACTTAATCCTCTAATAACAAAACAACGATATTATTGTTATTTATACACTATCTAAAGTTAACAATTTTGTTGTGTTATTTTATAATTTTGTTGTAGTAGAAACTCTTTAAAAACTTAAATAGCTTAAAACTTAGCTATAATAAACCGTACATAATTTTCTAATAACAAAGAGCCTCTATTTATCTTAACTTACGTTCTTTCTGTGCCTACCTTTGATTAAAGGTAGACAACGCATTGCAATTACGGATGTCTATGGGCAGCGATCGTTTCGCCATTTCGACGAATCCAGTTGGCCGAACGTTTATTTGCCACTTACTAGTAAACAAAAGTTGGATATTTAATACATTTTATGACACAAACAGGACACGCTTCCTGTCATAAAATTATTTACATCAACCCTGATATTCAAATTATCTTTTTATTGCATATGCACGACTTTATTACACTTGTTGGATTTATACTGAAAATAATCAAGCGTACCCTAAACGTACAGTTAAGAAGTTTACATCGCAAAACTGTTACATTATTGTGAATTTTATGACATGGATGTTTAAAGAGATAAACAGTTTTTGATAGTACGTAGCGTCTTCGCTTCGTATAGTCATAAAAATGCGCCATTTTTATCGTACGTACAGGGTGCTACGACATGCTACACCGCGCTACGCCTCTGTCTACAATTATAATTCTATTCATACTTTGATGATTAGGCGTAACAATGCCATTGATATCTTAATAAAGCATATGTTTAGATGGATGTTTGTTTAAACGGCTGAACGAATAATCTGGAATAACACATACTAATCAGGTCCTTTTTAATTCCGAGCGGACGGAGTCGCGGGCGACAGCTAGTATACGTATAATAACCGTCTCTAGACTTTAATCAACATCGCAGTAACATTGCCAACAGAACATAGTAAACATAATGTTGCGTAAGTCGATGAAATGTGTGTACACAATCCTAAGGACGGATTCACAATGGAAATAAAAGAGTGATCCGGAGAAACCCTTTGGCAAAACGCAGCATACTAATGTGAAAGTTGACCTTTGTCCTTTAAATTGTGATATATGTTTCTTTCTTTTTTAAATGTTACGAATGTTTTCTATGTTATCAGCCAGACACATTTACAGGATCGAGGAACGTTTTTAAATATTCGAAATATAAAATTACCAATAAATAAAAGATAATTTTATTCGTATAAATAACTAAAATATAATCGAAGGAAATAGCCTAATGGATACGCGTACGGATTACCGACAACGTGGATTTACATTTGCTTGTATACAAAAGGTCTTAAAGTAGGTTTCCATTGTCAAAACATCGACAAATGTTGATAGCTCTGTGCTCCTTAATTCAATGTAATTTAAATGCTAACATTTTTTTACTGAAATTTTAATGTGTGTTAGTGAGACGTTACACGTGTTCGTTCAAATTATATTACTCGTAAGTTTTGACCTAATGATATATCACTGTTACGTAAGTTAACGTTTGTAACAGTAGGTTTCCACGGACTCAAAAACAAAAACATATCGCTGTATCTTTATACTGTGGTATTTAAACAGAAATATGTAGATGTCATAATTAACTTCAAGCGAAAATTTTGTGCCCATTATACCTGCGCGAACGAATGAACCAATGAATTATCATAAAATTTACCTAATGCCGACAATTAGTACTATTTAGTAATCTAAAAAAAATATTTATTTTACAACAAAATGATGGAAAAGTACCTCTGTTATTTTCAGGATGTAGTTAATCAAGTTTATATCCTTTATTGAGGGTTACATTGCTAATTACACGGGTTACATTGCTAATTACACGGGTTACATTGCTAATTACACGGGTTACTCAGGTGCCGATAGAAGCCGCTCACTTGTATGACGCGGTCACGCTGTGGGCGCGCGCTGCTACTGCAACGATGAGGAACGGCCTACCGCCGACAGATGGCGCTACTCTGATGAAACTTCTTAGACCAACTACGTATAGATCTCTGCAAGGATTCGACGTAAGATATATGATTCCCGGAAATTACTTGTGTATGAAATAAGATTGAATCTTCTAAGAAATTTGAAATACGTAACGCAGTAAGAGATTTAAGTACTGCACTCTAGGAAGTAAACATCTCCTGTTATTAACTTGAAATACTTTACGTTCAATGTAAATATAAGATTTTAGATAATATTATTATATTTTAAATAAAAATAAGTTGACAAAACTTGTCTTAAAATCATAGTGGTTTTCTGGAAAATATTTTTTTAAATAGCTAGTAGGTAATAATTGAGTTCGAGCTAATTAATTTTGACACAAATAAAGTTAAAGATATTGACAGATTTTATTATTCATTGGAATTATGTCAAAGAATTATGTAATTAAATTTTATGGCAACACTGTTTACATCGCGATAATTTTGTCAATGTTTGCATTTCGTACTTTGTCTTCTTTAGAATATAACGTATTTGCATTTAATGTATTCAAAGTCACGGCCCAAATTAGGCTCTAACAGTGACAATATGTTTAGTCTTATAAATAATTCAAGAGACATAGTTTCAACAAGATTCTAGAACTAATCAGTTGCTTTAAGAGCACGAAATAATTATTTTAATATAATATATGTGTTGGTAAACTTAAGTCCGTTTCCACTTATATTATTTTGGTTAGTACGCGCAGCAAAAGTCACGCGACTAAACGCTAAGTGGAAATTGGATTTAAGAAACGACGGGCGAGTTTCTTAAAAAGAAACGTAATTAAGAAGGGACAAACTTAATGGATGAATATCGATTTGGTAAAAAGAAATCTGTATACAAAAATAGAGAACAATTAAAAAAAAAGTTAGATGATGGTTGTTCAGTGCAGAATTATGTATTTATACTCTTTGGTGGACATAGATTAAACACTCTGCCAAAAGGTGGCATACTGGCCACTGAGAACCTTTGCCTTTTCGATTTAAAAAAAAATAGGAGAAAAAGAGAGAAGGGAATTTTTGAGTACATTAACAACGTATTTCGACTACCGTGCTGCTGTTTTCAATTTATATAATGGTTGCTTTGTGTTTATAAATTCCAAATCTCCCTTTAGGTAAACATGGACAGCGCTGGGGATGCCGAAGGCAACTTCTCAGTGATAGGGCTTATGGAAGACGCGAGCGCGGCAGGCGGCTGGAGCGCACAGCCTGTCGCTGCTTTCAGATACCTCAACGCATCTGATCCATTACCAGTAAGTTATAAGCATTATAAGTAAATACCATATTATAGAATAATAAATAAACATCGAACAAATCAACGTTGTAGCTCAAAGCGTATGACTATTGAATTATATGACCATCATTTGATAAAATTTTAGATAAACATTAGAAAACTAATGGTCGCCAGCAACTCCGTCAGCGCGGAATTTAAAAAAAAACATAATTAGTAGCCTACGTATTCTTCATGACTATGTTCTATATGTATAACAAATTTCATCAAGATCCGTTTTGCCGTTCTGGAGATACCTTCAAACAAACATCCATCCATCTTAACATTCGCATTTAAAATAATAGTAGTTATAAAAATAAAAACGTCGTTCAAAATAAACACCCCACGAATATTTTGAATATCAGTAAAATATAGTCAACTTCAAACCTATGTACATATACAAATATGTTTTTCCGACCATATTTGGTGATATTATTCAATGATCCTAACGTTTCGTAGTAGTTTGGTAAAGTGCCCTTATGTTATTCTCCGATGTACACAGAGAAATAGACATGAAATTCTCTTTTATGTGCGGTTTATTAATATAATAAAATCCTCAAAAACATTTCTGGTTAAACTCACTATATTTACAATACTTTATTATAAAATGTTGTATTTTGAACTTCGTATTTTTTTTCAGTTTAGATAAAATTTGATAAATATTTTTTTGTAGAAAAGTCTAAATAACTGATCTAACCACATATTGATTGATTGCTACTCCAACAAAGTATCAAGTTTTCATTTTTAATTAGGAATTAGTTGGTGGTGATCGCATCGCGTGGATAAACGGAAAGCCACCTATAGCCGAGCCGGCGTGCGGTTTTGATGGCACCAAATGCTCCTTACCTCATGATCCCCTGGTACTCTCAGCTGTGGCCGCAGTAGCCACCGCAGCTGTACTCGCAGCGGCATTGTTCTTACGTCATTATAGATATGAACAGAAACTTGCTTCAGTTCTCTGGAAAATTGAAGCGAAAGATTTGACTTTTATATCTGCGTGCAGTGATGCAAAGGTTAGTTCTTATTTCAAAATATATGACCGTAGTAGACCGACACAGGATGATGATGATGAATGAAAGTCTACTCTAAAAGTCTAGGTAAAATTAACAGTAAAATGACTTCATTAAAGCTAATTGTGTCGTTTAGCATAATTTATGACCACTTACCGTTGGTTTCTGAGACCTAAATCTCTGTGTAACGGAGATAATAAGTTTTTAACGGGGATTCACAGAAACACACGGTTAGTACGCATAAGCTTTAAAAAAGTCAATGAAGAAATTAAATGTTAACGGGCGATAGACTTGCAAAACATAAATCACTTGTACCAGGACTTCATAAATCTTGGAGAGACGCTTATTTGTAATGCATTTTGCATGAAATTTCTATTCAAAAAGTCTCAACATTATTCTAAAGCAGTTTAATATATTTACATGCTATTTAAGGTTTCGATCCCGCAAGAGGTAGACACGCGAAGGGCGCATACAACGATTGCTTTGTATAGAGGAAATATTGTTGCTGTTAAAAGATTAAAGAAGAAAAACATCGATGTAACTCGAACAGTTAAAAAAGAACTGAAACAGGTATGTTTTTCTTTGAATCTCATTTAGTTGACGATTTCTTTTTTCGTTATAAATACCATTGTGTTTTATTAACGAGAGGATTATTTTTTGCTGTATTCTATTGTTATTTCGTATTTCTTTGAAAAAAATACTAATAATATAGACTACGTTTTTTTTTTGTTTTTATCATGATGAAGTTAAAACCTTTGACATTCCTTAATTAAAAATATGTTTGTTTTCTAGTGATCTTAAACATATAACTTACAACCTTTCATTCTTAAATTATTTACATTTTGTAATGTTATTATATAATACAATTTTAATTATGTCTCTTTATTTAGTTCGAATCTTGGCATAATCATAATTTCTAAACCAATACGACTTATGGACCTTCAAGAAGTGAGCAGACCATTTCCTTATAGGCCAGCAACGCATCTGCGGTTCCTCTGGTGTTGCAGATGTCCATGGATGTCGTTGATCAACTCGGTTTTGCCCCCTTATCTTATAATAAAAAATCCTTTTCTAGACATTACCACTGTTAACTTGGATGACCCTCCTCCAATTTGGACTTATCTTTGTCATGTTCGCATCTCATATACTACTGACCTCTACTACTTATTACTGCTACAATTCATCCTTTGTTTAATTATGTATTATTATTTAGATCCGCGAACTCCGTCACGAGAATCTCACCGCATTCGTCGGAGTCTGCGTGGAAAGTGGTTCAGCGTGCATTGTGTCCGCGTACTGTTCGCGAGGTTCGCTCGCGCGCGTGCTCGCCGACAGAGACCTCTTACTCGATGACATGTTCGTCGCAAAACTAGTCGCGGATTTGCTGCGTGGTTTAACTTACTTGCACGACTCTACGCTAGTGTCGCACGGCAATCTGACATCAAGTAATTGCTTGGTTGACAGCCATTGGGTACTACAGATTTGTGATTATGGATTGCACACTTTAAAAAGTAAGTATTTGTTTTTTTATAGTTAAAGTGTGAGAGATAAGTAATTTTTTTTTACGTTTGATAAGCCAGCGCTTGACCACGATCCCACCTGGATCCCAATTGTTAAGTGATTTCCCAATACGTACTTCGTGTAACTAAATTGAGTTATTTCTTGTGATAGGGTTTTATATTGTTGATAAAAAAAATGGACGGATGTGTCCCCGGGGTCTACATTCGTTAATTCATTCATGAAAAAAAATATATAAGTAAAAGTTACATTATGAAAAAAAATTGTTATCTTTACGTTTGTACGTTTCACATTTTGCACACAGAAAGCAGATAGATAATTGAAAAGCTTATTAGAAGACAATTTTTCTTCTCTTTCTAACCAGGTGGTTGTATGGAGACAGAAGATGCACTGCGCATGGAGAGACGCATGTTGTGGCGAGCGCCCGAGCTCCTGCGGGACCCGAATCCGCCGCCCTGGGGCTCTCAGAAAGGAGACGTCTATTCCTTCGGGATCATACTCTATGAAATACTTGGTAGAAATGGTCCGTGGGGTGATACCAATTTAACAAATGCTGGTAAGATTTTCTTTAATTAGTACACGAAGTGTTATAACAATACTGGCTGTATCCTGACGAGTTTAAAAAAAAACTGTTGAACTAGATGTATACTCAGATTTACGAAATTGCTACAGATGTGCGAATATCGTTCGAATGGAATCGATGCGTATATTTATTGTTCGATTCGAAAATTCGGAATTCGGCGAATAATTCGAATAGTAGAAACCGAAAATGTTTCTCGACAAGTTGAACCACCACTAGTTATTGTCGGACATCGATTGAATTCATTCGATTGGGAATTTTTTGATAATTGAACTTTAAACTTTTTTAATTTTTAAATCGAAAATATGTGTTTTAATAGTATCGATAACGAATAATTCGTTAGAATTATTTGGACATCATTAGAAAGTGCGTTAACTTTATAAAATTCTAATACGAAAATCAGATATGTTGTATCACTACGAATCTGTGTTTATACAACCAAACTATTTTCATAAAACACACCTCTGTATCATTCTGACAATATCGAGACGAAGGATCAGAGAAGCTGTTTTCGGCTTTTCCAAACAAAGTCACTAATCTGATAAATTAAATGACAGGATCTCGATCTTTCCTTATTTACATTCCTTCCTCTTTGCGCAATGATTCTAAGTTGTTTTGATAACTAGTTATCGCTCGCGACTCCGTCCGCGTCGAATTAAAAAACTTATTAAGTAGCCTTTGTGTTCTTATACACTATGTTCTATACGTGTGCCAAATTTCATTAAAAT
Source organism: Papilio xuthus (assembly GCF_000836235.2). Lineage (NCBI taxonomy): Eukaryota > Metazoa > Arthropoda > Insecta > Lepidoptera > Papilionidae > Papilio > Papilio xuthus. Next base: position 5,184,283 of record NW_013531107.1, on the reverse strand, counting down.
CCGTTTAGCTGTTCTAGAGATACTTTCGAATAAATATCCACCCATCTAAACATTCGCATTTCTAATATTATAATAGTAAGACCACAGCGTCTGGTATTATCATCCTCTAGGTCAACAAACCTATCTTATTGAAGCTTAACAACTTTGTTACGTAACCGTAGAAATCCACTGCTGTGAAACATATTGGCATCCCTTTCAATTTCCTTGACAAAACAGAGACAACTGCATATTTGTGTTAAGTATTACGACTGTGTTTTATTACTAGTACAAACTGATATCGTTTCATAGAATCCCTTTGGTGTTTTTGAGTGTAAACGATATTTTAATTATATAGATTGTATTTTAATCGATTTTACTTTTAACTGATGAAGGTATTTAAAATACATAGGTATAGGTATTTAAAATACATATAAAATATTAAATTAATTATTAATTTAAAATACATATAAAAATTATTTTCTAAATTGTTAATGAAATGCGTAGATGTATGAATGTAGAAGAAGCGAGAGAGTTGTGACAGGACCGCGCCAAATAGAGGTCCGTGATCTCTGCCTACCCCTCTGGGTTACAGGCGTTAGTTATGTATGAAAGTACTTTGCTAATATTCAAAATGCTTGATTCATGTTATATATCAATTTTATAAACGAAGACATAAAATTATGACTTCAAAAACTTTAAATCCTCGATTTCTTGAAGTTAAATTTCCAGTTAAGTGCCTGACTAGTTTAAAAGATAGTACGCGGAATTTACGTAACTATATTGAAATTTAAAACTTCCAACTGAAAGAAATTGAGCAACTTATTAGAAGACTTCATGCCTTGTAATCAATCTTATTTTGGACAAACGCCCAAACAAAACAAATGACTGCTATTCCAATACGTCAACCTTTGCCAGAAGGTGTTCATTTTTTCAGGAAAGTCAATGACCCATGTCTTCGATTTTTCTTTCGTAAAGTTAATACAGTTATTTGTTTAACTTCTAAATGATTTTAAGTTATCTGTAGAATCGAATAGACATTAGTAGAGCAGAGTTTAACAGTGGTAGAGCCCGCTTTAACATCTTCGCACGAATTGTCCCGGCTCGCCCGGTGAAATACCACGACCACACAGAAGACTGGCGTCAAGTGGAAGCAATTCTGCGCCTTTCTCTTCCCACCCTTTTTCTTATAAGGAAACGATGGGAAGCGGAAGTGGACTTTCCGGATGAGAGGATGCATGGAAAGGGAAAATATTTTCTTTCTGTGCATCCTCTCGTATGTCTATGGGCAACGGTCACTTCGCTATTTTAGCGATTTCAGGTGGCCGCTCGCTCGTTTGCCACCTTATAAATAAAAAAAAACATAGTATTTCTGTGCCATATTACTATGGTTTGCATAAATTTGTAAAACATAGCACATCTATTTTTGTAAATAGCATTTAAATTAGATTCTGAGTGGATGAATAGTGATTTATTCAAAGCTAGGTCTATTACTTAAACTACTTGTCTTTTAACGTATAAATAGAGATAATCGGTCGAGTACGTCACCCGATCGGCGGCGTGCTGTTCAGGCCGCCGCTGGGCGGACTTGCGGCGCGGCCCTCAGTGCTGGCTGTACTCAACGCCTGCTGGAGCGAACGTCCTGACCGCAGACCAGAACTGCGCCTAGTATGGTTACGTCTTAAGGATATGCATGCCGGCATGTAAGTTAATATACCTTTAATAGAGTTGTTTTTCTCGATCTTAGTAAGGATTTATTTATATTTATTTCATTTTGAAAATTTTATGGCGTGGTAAAGTATAGTCGGAATTCAATAGAATTTATCGTGTTTAATAAGAGAAATTTTACAACACGTTTTAGAATTGAAAAAAAAAGCCTTAATATAAAAGCTTATATTTTGTCAACAAGGTAATGATAATTTTATAGAAATTGAATATAAATAAAGTTTCATTGTTATAGGAAAACTAATACTTTCGACAATATGCTGGCCATGATGGAGAAATACGCATCCAATCTGGAAGCACTCGTAGAAGAGAAGACTGATCAACTGACGCAAGAAAAACGAAGAACTGACGACCTTCTCAACAGAATCTTACCCAGGTACTTAATAGCTTAAAAAATTATTATGTTGAATAACATGATTTTATTAACTGTTAAAGTTAACTTTTAGATCTTCTAAGTAATTTACTTACATAATATTCTGTTCATTTTTCAACTCTTCTATATTCGTAGCAAGAGCTACAAACATTCGTAGCAATAGTTGAAAACGTTTGTGAGTTCTATATATTCGTAGAACGTGCTACGGATATTTGTAGCACTACTAAAAGCTTTTAAAATTCTTCAGCTCCAGTACAGATTGTAGACATTGAAATCTCTTTTTGATATAGAACTGTAGCGGAGGCTTTGAAGCGCGGGGAGCCGGTACAGGCGGAGAGCTACGATAGTGTCACCGTTTACTTTAGTGACATCGTAGACTTCGCACACATCGTCAATACAAGCAGTCCTATGCAGGTAATCATAGAAATTCATTATCACTGAGAATTATTATAAAATATTATTTGAAAACTTTGGTGACTTGCAAATTATAAATTTATATCCTTAAAGAATAAAGCGCAGCATGTGATGTGACAATCCAGCTCTATTTCTACGGAAAGAGACGAGCCATTTCATTATTTGGTTACCTAGTGTTATCTTTAAATCCTTTCCTTCGAAATTGCAAACAAAAATAAAGTTTTCTAAAAAACATTATAGACCAGTAAGGATCTCTGATTCAGTGGCCATAAGTTACACCAAATTATGCCCACTAGCGCCCTCTTGTCAAAAAACAAGATAGTTTTTATTCTGTAGTGTCATATCATATTTTTTCTTTTCTTTTTTATTTTTTATAAACGCCTCTCACCTTCTTAATACAGATATGTTTTATGTATTAAGAAGTATGTATAATATAATTTAATATATAATAGAACATATAACTCGATATTATCAATGTAGGTTAAATAGAATAGATTAACTGCTGCATGTTCTCACGTCTTGTAGACACACCGCAAGCCAGAAACAGATTTTGATTTAGCTCTAAGCTGATACTCGGCAGTAACGTCTGCAAATACTAACATACATGGGAGAGTAATCCAAACTCTCTCAATGACTAAATCTTACTAATGCGGTAGTTGGATGTATTTAACTACTTCGTCTAACTTAACATCGCTGAATGAATTTATTTGAAAAATCACAAAAAAAGCATCTAGTAGATTTTATTTCATAACTATTTTTTAACAAACTGGCTATCGCCCGCGACTCCGTCCACGAGGTATTAAAAAAACTATTGGTCGCAGCGTAATGTTATATAGTCTCAAGCCTTCCTCTATAAATGGACTATCTATATGAGATATACTATATGAGATTAGCGCGTTTAAACAAACAAACAAACAGACTCTTCCGCTTTATTATATTAGTATAAATAATAATAATTTCTTTATTTTCTTTTTTAGCAAATATTAAAAATTTTATCATTATCGTTTTTAAAGTAGACTATTTTTATGAAAATTCTATTTATTAGATATCAGATTTGTCGTTTAAAATTTTTAAATACTTGTTCCGTACTACTGCACCAGCGGCGGGGAAGCAGCGCGGAGGTCCCTTCCAGACCTCACCCGCCGCCCCGCGCGCCCTCACACCGCGACCTTCAGTTGCGCTTCAGCACTCCGCGCGCCGACACATCAATCATATTTGTCTATTTTGTACATCATCTTTCATCGTATTACAATCATCAGCAATCAGCCAACCTTTCATCATACAGTCCACTCGCTCAAGAATACTATCGAACTAGGTCACATACCTCCATGTCATTTTTTTTTTTATCAAAAGGTGGCAAACGAGCAATCGGCCACCCGAAATCGCTGAAATAGCGAAGTGACCGTTGCCCATAGACATACGCAATCGCATATGCAAAGGTAGGCAACCTTTAATCGACGGAGGAGAGGATGCATAGAAAGAAAATATCTTACCTTTCCTTGCATCCTCTCATCCGGAAAGTCCACTTCCACTTCCCATTCTTTCCTTTAAAAGAAAAGGATGGGAAGGGAAAGAGGACTAAATTAGGCCTCCGCGACGCACACTCATCAGACGAAATGCAGAATTGCTCCCACTTGACGCCTGTCTTCTGTGTGGTCGTGGTATTTCACCGGGCAATCCGGGCCAATTCGTGCGAAGATGTTAAAGCGGGCTCTACCACTGTTAAAATGGTTATTAGATAAAAGGGCTTTCAATTTTGTGTTGGCTCCTGACGTCAAAATTCCAACAACAAAATACTGAGTTCAACAAATGTTTGTGACAAATAACTTCTAAATTATCTTGAATTGTTAACGTCGTTCCCATCATTCGATGTTACGAATTATATAATTTCAATATCAACTTGTTTATTTAATTTCTAATAACTGTTATTTGATCCAAAACTGAATACCACTAAAATAAAATCTATTTTTATTACGTTTACAAAAATTAATTAAATAAAGCTGTTTGATACTTAATGTAATTTGGCTGAAATGGATTTACTCGCTTCCTTTCTGAATACAAAATAAGTCTGTCGAATAAAATTCTATAAATTGAAGTGTTTCAATGAAAAAATCAACACAAAAGAAAACTTTTATTGTCTTACATTTTAAGATACAGAGTAATTTTGAAGGTTGTGATTTGTAATCTACAGGTCCTGAGTTAAAATCCCGTCTATGTACCAATGTGTTTTTCGATTTTCGATTTACATATGTACATTTATCCGACGTTCTTACGGTGAAGGAGAACATCGTGATGCTGCACATATCTGAGAAGTAATTCAAAGATATGTGTGAAGTCAACCCACACTTGGCCAGCGTGGTTGACTATGGCCTAAACACCCTTAACTTAGGGTAGGCTCCGAGCCCCTCGGTGGGGACGTATAGTGAGCTATCACAAACTATACTGTATTCATATTCAAATTTTGTAGGATTTTTTAATTTGTTTTTTTTTCTTAAGGTGGTGGACATACTACACGACTTATACACATGCTGTGACGCCATCATTTCTTATTACAATGTTCACAAGGTAAAAATAATGTTTAAATATAATGTTAAAATAATTTCCATCGTTCATTGTTGTTTTATTGTTATCGCACTTCTGTTTGAGAAAAGTTACTTTTTGAATTGAATTTTCACTCGAATAAAAAATCTATTACAATATGCTAGCCTTAAATATCTAGACACGACACACGATAACATTTCATTGAATATATCGGCGGTCGCACGCGATTTTGGGTGGAGTTTGAAAAAACGTAATTAGTAGCCTACATGTGTTATTTTAAACTATGTTCTATGTCTATACCAAATTTCAGTAAGATACTTAAGCTATAATTTCTAACAAACAAACATCCATCCATCTAAATATTTGCATATTTAATATAAGTAAGATAGAAATTATTTGCTTTCGACCAGTTTCCTAACAAGCATTGAACTCGACGTATGTTAAAAACAGTTGTCACTCAGATTGTTAGTAAACTTTCGCTTGCTCTAATTGATTCATTGCAACGTTTAATTATAATTTCTAGATTTATTTTACGTTTTTAATAATGATTATGATCCAGTTGGAGCCATTATGTGACACATACATGGTGGTGGGGGGGTTGCCGGAGCGGTGCTCGCGACACGCGGCAGAGGTCGCCTCGCTCGCGCTGCACTTGCTCGCCGCCGTGCCGCAGATACGCATCAGACATGACCCGGATATAAGACTTAATATAAGAATCGGTAAGCAGACATAATATTATAATTAAGACTAGTTGTCGCCCGCAACTCCGTCTGTACGGAATTAAAAATTATGAAGTAGCTTATGTGTTCTTCCAGACTATGTTCTACATCTATGCCAAATTTAATTGGGAACCGTTGAGCAGTTCTCGGGACACCTTCAAAGAAACATCCATCCATCCTTTTTCTGTGACTGAGTAGTCACTGTTTGCTCTGAAGAGACATTTACAGATTCACCAGACTTGAGGTGGCCGGGCGCAGATGGCACTTAGCATAAACCTCGTTTAAGAGTAAATAGGCTTGCGGACTCCCTCAGCAGGCTCAGCTCGGGTTATTACTTCGTTATCATTACCGGATTGGTAAGCCACCGATCCATCCATCCAAACAAACATTTGCATTAATAACATTAGTAAGATTTTATCTTACAAGTGCTGTTTGTTTAGGTATTCATACAGGGCCGTGTTCTGCGGGTGTGGTCGGGTACCGGCCGCCACGTTACTGCTTGTTCGGTGACACAGTACGCACAGCTGCGCGCGTGCAGGCGGCCGGCGAGCCGCAGCGCGTACACGTCAGCCATGACACATACCTCACACTGCGCAAACATGGCGGATATCACTTCAAGGAAAGAACTCTCACTAATGTCAAAGTAAGTTGAACTTTTATAGTGAACTAACTGTCGCCCGTGACTATGTCCGCGCGGAATTAGATAAAGACATAATTAGTAGCCTATGTTTTCTTCCGGACTATGTTCTATATGTATGACAAATTTCATCGAGATCCGTTCAGCCGTTCCTTGCCTTCAAACAAACATCCATCCATCTAAATATACGTATTTATAATATTGGTATAATTTAAAAGGGCCATCGACAAAACAAGACATGGTGGTTAGTTGGTGAAGATCATGAAAGGAGAAAGGAGCCCTTCTATCGTTTCCGTAAGTATATTTTCATTTTTTTTTATAAATTACCAAAAGGTTATGTGGTTTTTGTTAAATTATTCCATTTCGTGTTACTGGAAACTATTTAATACGCTTTTAATAGTGAATTGGATTTTATTGAGGTCAGATATTAAAAAGGAATCGGGTCACTGTCTTTACCTCTGCTTTCCTTTGATTATATGATTTATTTAACCAAACAAAACTATCATAACGAATAACAAGTAAATTATACTTCGTTATTCGGTAAAGTTGGTCTTTATTATTATTATTGAAGCCACTTTCACCTTGCTTATTATTTATGATCAAAAATATCAATAGCCTAATTAGGGTATTCGTATAACCAACCTTTCATCTTAATCTTTGTTTGATATAAAACTAATTTGTAAGTTAGAAACTAAGTTGTTTATTTCGCCTAAAGATTATATTATAATTAATTTAGTCTCAAGCTTTCAAAATAATGAAAATCTAATGAACAACTTCTCCATAAATCAACAGAACCCGGCCTAAACCGCGGTTCAGCGTGTGCCAGTTACGCTGACAGTTCTTGGGGTCTGGAGCGTTCAATATTGAACATTAGGGACAGGGCCCGACTGTCTTGCGGAGGTTCTTTAGGTCCCGGCTCCGCGCTGTCATCTCCGGGCCCTCCCGCCTGCGCCTGTTTCGTCCCACAAAGGGACCATCACTCGGCACCTGTTGTCTCATTCTGCGAAGACTGACCTTAATATAATAAATGGAGGAATGTATCCGTTACAAGTGCAGTAATTCACGAATGACTCCAATCATAACCTCAAAACAGTATAACCAGTGAAAAAGTTAAAATAACTGTTATTAATTGTGCACTACTCTGTGACTAAATCGCGACTTACTATTACGTTGGTACTCAAAATTGTGACTAGAAGTGTTTGTTAGTATTAATGCTCATAATATATTATTTATGAATGAGTAGTAATGTTATTTAAAAAAATCATGATTGAACACTATACAGGGTGTCCCAAAAGGTTACGTACATAGGAAGGGGGATGATAGGGGTGGTGACAAGGGTCACCGGAAAAATAAAATAAAAATTCCCCTCTGGATATAAAAAAAAATAAAGGGCATTTCTTAAAAACTTAAAAATTTTACACCTTCCGGGGCAATTTTGTAACCAATGACCTACAAATTAAAAAAAAAGCTATTATGTTATTGTCAATAACCCTTTATCAATATGAAATAAAAAAAAACAATACAACTAACAAAGATTTTAAAGAAAATGAAAATTGCCCCAGAAGGTGTAAAATTTTTAACTTTTTAAAAAATGCCATTTATTTTTTTTAATACCCAGAGGGGAATTTTTATTTTATTTTTCTGGTGACCCTTGTGACCACCCCTATCATCCCCCTTCCTATGTACGTAACCTTTTGGAACATCCTTTATATAATTGGAGTGTGTATGTAAAATCGAGAAACTCTTATTTTGTAAACTTGATGTAGGTATTTGTGTTGTGTAGTTGATGATAAAAAAAACTAATTTTATAATTTTTGTCTGTCTGTCTGTCTGTCGGCAAGACAGTTTGTTCCGATAATCTGCGGAACAGCTGGACTGATATTGACGAGACTATGAAGGAGTAGCTGATGCGCACGAGCATATTATGCTACGTTTTTTATTCTCCGCTGAAGAAATCGCAGAAATGCTCGTAAAAATTAAAAGTCATATTGGGGAAGCTTTAAAATATATATGTACGTAAATAAATTTTTTATCCCTGACCAATGTTGCTTCTTATCCTTTTGTAAATATAAAATGTAGTGTTGTAAAATTTATCGTAAGATAAAACGGTAGCAATTGAATTGAAGATGGAAATTGTGAGGGTTCGTATACAGTTGACGTCCACATATTTCATGAATTTTATTGAAAACTGTACAATATTACACTTTTATAATAAACGTAAATCCATAACCTAAAATCATAAAGTAATCTCATTTTAATTTTTTTTTAATATTAGATTTTTTTGTAAATTTACTAATATTTCTTTAACCATTCCAACTAAGTTCTAGCCTTGTGCTAGGATATGGTTTACAAAAATAGTTGAATGGCGGGATTCGAACTCCTAACCTCGTGATCAGAAATCCGTACCTTTAACTATTAGGCTATTGTCGCTTTTCGCTGAAATCTAGAAACGTAGAATTTTTACAATTTTTTTTTTTTAAAGTCGTCAATTTGAAATGCTTCTTCGTATAAAAATTAACCTTAAGTATTTTATCTAATATTAATTTTTTAAAAAAAACGCAAGTAAACAATTTGGTAAGTTTATACTTTGGACAAAATATGATGAATATTTATAATAACAAATCTCATTATCTCATCATACTATATGTAATGTATGCGTATTAAAGCGTCAATAGCCTAATGGTTAAGGATACGGATTTCCGATCACCAGGTCGGGGGTTCGAATCCCGCCATTCGACTATTGTCGTAAACCATATCCTAGCACAAGCCTAGAGCTTAGTTGAAATGGTAAAATAAATATTAGTAAATTTCCAAAAAAATCTGCTAATATTAAAAAAAAATGTTTTAATCATAATAAATATCTGAATCTCATCTTACTATCGTGAATATATCAAATATACGATATTACAATAAGACAAAATATTTATATATAAGAAACTTGATAACTTACCCTTAATTCATGTGTAAACAATGTATACATAACAAATAAATTATTTATCATATAAGATAATAATTATTTGCTCAAATTAGGACTGAAATAAGATATGACCAACAAACAATATCTTGTCACAACTAAGAAAACGAAAAACTCGGAAGATAATTAAAAAAAATTATATCTTCTTCTTCGTATTCTTCATTACTGAAGGTCGCGCTTGTCCTTGTTCAACGGTCGTATCGACCAGCTGCCTCCACGCCGTCCTGTCTTCGGCTTGTCTCAGGGCAGTCGTGATATTAAGTCCCAATATAGCCAGCACTTGATCGGACCAGCGAGCAGGTGATCGACCCCGTGACCTTTTACCCTCTATCTTTCCGACCACAACCATTTTGTCAATTTTTATATCATGACTTGAGATATTAAAATTAACAACTACATTTTTTAGTGTTCTAGAATAAATCAGTATACTTTAAAATTTTCTACTACACTACGATATATTTTGTTTCCAAAAGCCTACAGCTAACATCGTGGGTCACTGATATCAAAATATTTGTGTAAAGATATCATTCATCCCTGTCTTTCATCTTTGACAAAACAGAGTTAACAATATATTTTAAACAGAGATTTTGGTACAAGAAAAAACGGTTATACAGCTAGTAAATTAGTTAATAATACATGCATGTCTGTTTTAATAAGTCTGCTATTTAATTGTTTTGAATTCGACTATACGTTATTCATGTATTCTGTTCTTAAAAGTAATTAAATATATAAAAAAAAATATTAGAATTAAAACCATATCATAAGGACATAATAACCTAATGTCAGCCGTTTTGGCAATTTTTGTACTGAATGTTAGATTAAGACTGTACTTTAAGCATTTTAGATGTAAATTAAATTGCAAACTATTGGAATAATTTGTGGTCTGAATTCTTGATCTTTTGTGTTAGCTAGTCATAAATGTCCGTATTCAATCAATTATCGTTATAAAAATGTCCTGACTTTTGTCATGTCTTGATGTCATGTCTCGATGTCATGTCTCGATGTCATGTCTCGATGTCATGTCTCGATGTCATGTCTCGATGTCATGTCTCGACGTCATGTCTTGATGTCATGTCTCGACGTCATGTATCGATGTCATGTATCGATGTCATGTCTCGATGTCATGTCTCGATGTCATGTCTTGATATCATGTCTTGAGGTCATGTATCATAATTATGTGTCCGATCCATCGTGACGTCCTTTAGCTTAAATCTTAATAGAATTTACTATTTTGCTGTCATTTTAACGTGTTGCTTTGTAGACAATGATATTTCTTGATGGCCTAATTGTAAGATTATTTAAGGACGCATTTACCGTTGATTTCTGAGCTTAAAATCACTCTATAGAACATAATGTCAAAAGAAAGATAACAACATGTTTTAAACGAAGATTTTGGTCTCGGAAACCAACGATAATAATTTTATTATAATATATGTTTTATGTTAATATTCTATATCTTTGTCAATGTTATTGCTGTTGTTTGTTAAAATATACAGTTTTCTAAAAAAAAAAAACCTTGTTTTTTTTGTACTATATGACATTGTTCAATATTATTTACTTTGAATTATTCTAATATAAAACGAAGTATGAGGAGATTGATAAAGCAATTTCCTTTATTTAATTAAATAAATACTTCCTTTGAGCAAATTTTCTAGTAAAAATCTCAGACTCAAATTTATTATCTGCTAAGTTTATAAAAAAAAATATCGTTTAAAACTTACCGTGAAAATGGATACCATTCTTTGGTTTGAAGATTTACTTAATGACCAGCTCTTACCCGCAACTCCGGTCGCGCGGAATTAAAGAAACAACTTAATTAGTAGCCTATGTGTTCTTCCATACTATGTTCTGCATCTATGCCAAATTTCATCAAGACCCGTTAAGCTGTTCTAGAAATATCTGCTAAACATCAATCTATTGAAACTTTCGCGTTTATGCTCCTGGCATTTATTTGCCCCATCTATTATAAAAACAGTTGTCTTATTGCTTTATAAAAGAAAACATTATTTAAACAATATTTTGTTACATCTATAGCTGAGTCATATCGTCAAGATATATGTAGAATATTCACTCATACGGTCAACCATTACAATGATAAAGTCCTCTGTTAATATCAAAAATAAAGCAATAACAATTTAATTTTGTAATGTTCAAAAGAAAGCGAAGTGTAGGCCAAAAACGAACTTTAGCTTAAGAACCTTTTTTTTTCCAGAGAGGAATGCTTTATGCATACTCTGCGCCCCGGGGGAGACGCGCTAGTTATGTGGGATTCTCCTCCATAGCGGAGGCATACCCACTAAACCTCTCTGTTCCTCCAAAGCATCGGGACGGGGACATTCGCTCTCGTCCACGACCCCGTCTGCGTCAGTTGCAGAGGCAGCTCTCTCTCCTCCTCTCAGCAGTTTGGAAAGAGTACCTCTTCGCTTTTCAGAACTGCGGTGTCAAGGGTGCAAGTTACCTTAATCACCTTTGAAAGAAGATGGCAATATAAGAAGAATTATAAATAAGTTTTACAGCCACATGACGAGTATAAAAGTTTAGAAATTGTGTTAAATACATAGTCATTTGCCATAGTACTATCTTTGCTGTCATATTTTCATATAGCAATAAATCATATGGGTAGCTGAATAGTAAACGTACCGTAGCATTTTCCCGTCACATGAACGACGTACAAACTTTGTACGTATTTCTTTGTCCGTCATTTTCTTGATGATTTCATTCCTCGTAAAGAAAATATACCCGACAATATGTTACTTATAATTTGTTGCTTGTCGATTTGAAATGCTTTTTAACGAAATCAAGAATTTTTTAAAAGAACAAGCTGTCAATAGAAATTAAATACTTATTTCCTCTTAAAGTTTCCTTTATGAATTTCACTGTTATGACATTTTTATTAATTTACTATCTGTCGCCTGCGACTCCGTCCACGTAGGATTTAAGGAAACATAGTCTATATGTTTTTCCAGACTATGTCCTACATGCCAAAGTACAGCGAGAAGTATACAGCCGTTCTGGAGATACCTTGTAACACTCATCCATACTTCCAAACATTCGCATTTATAATATTAGTAAGATTATCACGTTTTCCATTCTCTAGCATTGCAAAAAGGCACTACAATGTGTGTCGATACAATTGTTACAGCTGTCAAATTGTACGGTAATGGAGTTCGTCATTTTCCACCAGCGCGTTAGTCGTACTAACATAAAACATATCATTGTTTTATATGCTTTATCTCTTTTTAAAATACCATAAACCATAGTTCCTTTCCATAAACTTTTCAGGCACTAACAATATGAAAGATTTATCCAAAATAAATAAAATATATATTTTGAATATAATATATTTGGTGTGAGGTAGTTACGTAGCAGACGTATGTCGACGGAAGTGACACAAGTCGAATGTGACGAGCCAATATTACGCTCTACAGAGACATTTTTAACATACAAATACTATTTTATATTTCGTGATTTTTTAAACTTTTTTTTTAATATCAGTAGGTGGCAAACAAGCGTCCGGGCACCTGAAATCGCCGAAATAGCGAAGTGACCGTTGCCCATAGACATACGCAATTGCATATGCGTTGCCTAACTTTAATCGACGGAGGAGAGGATGCACAGAAAGAAAATATCTTCCCTTTCCATGCATCCTCTCATCCGGAAAGTCCACTTCCACTTCCCATCGTTTCCTTATAAGAAAATCGGTGGGATGAGAAAGAGGACTAAATTAGGCCTCCGGGACGCACACTCATCAGACTGCACGCGGAATAGCTTCCACTTCACGCCGGTCTTCTGTGTGGTCGTGGTATTTCACCGGGCGAGCCGGGCCAATTCGTGCGAAGATGTTAAAGCGGGCTCTACCACTGTTAAACTTTAACAAAGATAAACCTTTAAAATCTCTTTTAATGGATTTTCATTATATTTTATTATTATTAACTTCCATTCCTTTTCCTTATACAAGACCTACATACTTTTGCCCGCAACTCCGTACGCGCGAAATAAAAATAAGTTCCAGCTTGATATTTTCACGCGTTCCAGAGAAAAGGGATCTTGACAGACAGACGGACGGACAACGAAGTGATCCTATAAGGGTTCCGTTTTTTTTCCTTTACAGATTCGGAACCCTAACAACGTAATAACGCCTATGTGTTCTTCCAGACTGTGTTCTACATTTATGCGAAATCCATTGAGTCGTTTTGCCGTTGTGTTGAGCCAAACATCCATCCATCCATCTAAACATTCGTATTTATAATCCATATACATTTATTTATCACATTTCTAATATAATACATTTCATATAAAAAATATATATATACAAAACATATTATATTAAAAAGAGAACACCACCGGCTGCGGAATCCCATGACTCAAACAACCAGTGGTCAGGGCTGCAGAGACAGGAACCTTCTCACGATGCGCGCGGTTTCTAGGATAACTGCCTTTTGTATCGGGCGGGCCCTTAATCCAACTGTTTAGCGAGAGCTTCTTGAGATGTTGGTATTTATAATATTAGTAAGATTATGCTTACGTGGTCAGTGTGCCACTCTTGTACACCTACCAGTTGTCATCGAAAAACCACAACACCATCTATTCTTAAGATAACTTAAAAACTTGTACTACTTTACTTTAAAGTTTATACTTAACCCTGATTATAGTTAGGGTAGGGTGTTTTTTAGGGACTGCCCAGGGCGCTGGACAAAAAGGGACGCCGTAGATCTGCGAAATTCATAGTCTTTCGTAACCCTGTTAACCGCCAAAGCCATGGTAAAGAAAGGGCCGTAGAAATCTTGCCCAAGGCGTTAAAACCGTTCCAGTTTACTCTTCTATTTAAATTTTATCTTTTATATAACATTGAATTGGAATATATTCTTAAATATAGTTATATTTTGTGAGTAAACAAATAAATAAAGAAAATGTAGTTATCTTTTTATTTCCTATATAACCTTTTTGACGTGTTAAAGTTTTTTATTTCCACTTTCATGTCCCCCAGCAAAATGCCTGTCATGTTACAAAATACGTTAAGTTAAAAATGCAAGTAACCGTAAAAATTACAGTTCTCCTGAGACCTTAGCATTTTTGGGTAGCTTGAATCGACTCTTTCGACGTTTGTCGGAATTAAAGTTTCATCCCCAAAATTCTGTAAAAACTGACGTTAACAATTTTTTTTTATATTACATACAGGAAACAACTAACCAGAAGACATAATCCATAAGAAAACCTTACCCTTTTTGAAAGTCAACAATGGTAGGTGCTTTAATTTATTTTCGGAGCTTGCCATTTCTACCGGCAACGGAAACTACGTGCCTCGGTTGATGTTCATAACCAAACGTTTGTATTAAAGTGAATAACAATACAAAGGTTAACAATACAATTCTTATAAAATTCTGATTTACTTTTCAAGAGGACGTTGTATATAAAGATTTTATTTCTAAAATATGATTCGATGTTCTTACAATGAAGGAAAACATTTTGATGCAACCAGCTCATATCTGCAAAGAAATTCATAGTAAACCAAACACATAAATAATAAAATCTAGTTGACTAAAATAACTGAAATATATATTTTTAAATATGTCATGTAATTAAGCCAACACATCTAATCAAGTTATCTAATCTTGTGAACACATAGACTACTAATAACTTTTTTTTTAATTCCGCGCTGACGAAGACGGGGGTGGCAACAAATTTTTCATAAAAGGACTACATAGTACTAACTCCCATTGAATACAGGCATGAAAGAAAGAAACAACAATAAAAAGTAATAAAAATATATTTTTATGAATTGTATAATATTATGCGCGCTCCGTCACTCGGCTGACATTCAAAGAACACGGGGTTGCCATTATACTCGGAGAGGATTTTCTTCTTCACGTCACTCAATTGAGACTTGTTCACCTGGCAACATTAACAGACATGTAAACGGCTTCGTATTATTAATAATGTTATCATAATTTCAATTAATTTAATGAGATTCTTGTATTAAATATCTTGAAATGATTTTAAGTTACTATTGTAATTTTCTAAATTAAGTTATGTTTTAAAATTTTATTAGAATAACTTCTTCATATCATTTTTAATTGCCCACATATCGCCATCTCTGTCATTATAATTAACAAAACAGAGATAACAATATGTATTCAACCATGATTTTGGTCTCATAGAACTTACCAAGGCGATGACGCATCCTCCAAACCCTCCTCCCGTCATCCTTGCACCCAGCACCCCGGATGAGTACCTCAAGATATCCACGAGCTGATCCAACTCTGGGCAAGAAACCTCCATCAATTTGCTCAAAGAATCATGGGACTGGTAGAATAATTCCCCCACCTGTAAAGACGAGGATAATTATTTCCTACCCACTTGTGTGGACATAGCTCTTATGGAGTCACTTCGCTGTATAATATTCGACTTTAAATGGGAAGCGAATTTAATTCCTTGGCTGGATACAAACAGATATTTTAATTGAATCTCTCGGAACTCCTGTAATAACTCCGGAAAATAAATTAAGGTTTTATTGAGTTGATTACAAGATTTAAATCGATACAGCGGACAGTTGCTTGATGGAATAAGAGTCTTACTTTGCTGTTAATACAACTCACTCTTTTAAAATCTTCATTCTTAAGAGCTTTAGCTGTCTCCTCAGTCCTGCTGATTTCGTTGACGACGTGCGTCGCGCGTTTCAAGACCAGTTCATCACACTTCATGTTTTCTAAATCTAAATTTAAAAACAAACAACTGAACAGTATCTGATATTTAAACAATGGTTAGGGAAGATTAATCGACTTGGTTTTTATGTAGTAAAAAAAATACTAATCGATTCAGCCATTTTTAGGTTAATTGCGAAACATTCTTAAATCCATCCATCCAAACTTTTGTATTGACAATAAACAATATTTCAGTGAAATGAAAAATAATATCACTGTGATTGTACAGTCAGCTGCATAAATACCGTAACAGACAAGATATGCAAAAAAATAGGTACACCAAAAGTAGTCAAATATATAAGTACAACAAAAGTCCTCAAATTCTATTTATAAACTCCTATATATATTTATAAACACTGTTTAAATGTTAATTTACTTTATGTGTAATATAATTGCAAGTGTATGATTACCACAAGGAGACTGAAGTAATTGG
The DNA here is from genome assembly GCF_000836235.2 of Papilio xuthus. Taxonomy (NCBI): domain Eukaryota; kingdom Metazoa; phylum Arthropoda; class Insecta; order Lepidoptera; family Papilionidae; genus Papilio; species Papilio xuthus. Next base: position 5,167,790 of record NW_013531107.1, on the reverse strand, counting down.
AACTCTCGGCATCTTGTCAACTAAATTAATCGTCGTCTGTTTCATGTTGTTCAGCTATTATGTATGTATTATAAGTAATAAAATGTATGTATAACAACTGCTATTACTTCACTTTATTTTTATTTAGAAATTGTAGTAGACAATAAAAATCTTAACCATAATAAAATACGGAACCCTAAAAAATCAGGCTCTTACAGTGGACCCTGTATGACTTTTATGCCCATATAATACCATAAATCCTATGACACTCCGAGTAAGAATACGATTCCAATGACATCTCACTCTTCAAAATCGGTTACGTAGTTTAGGCTCTAGGGTGTCACAAAGAAATTTACATATATACTAGCTGTCGCTCGCGACTCCGTCCGCGCGGGATTAAAAATAGATGTTGGTCGATTCTCAGACCTACTCAATATGCTCACAAAATTTCATGAGAATCGGTCAAGCCGTTTCGGAGGAGTATGAGAACGAAAATTGTGACACGAGAATTTTATATATATATATATAAGATACAAACACAAATACATTAAACAAACTTACACACATACTAAAACATTACTGTATTTGACATATACCCATCATATAATTTGAGCATTCCAATGCAACAAGAGTATATGCAAGACGAACCTTTAAGTAGTTCCACACGAGCGGAGCGCAGTGACGGCAGAGACAACAGCGTGGCGGCGGTGTGGCACTGCGCGCGCCGCTGCGGGTACTCGCTGCCCGTCAGCTGATGCTTCACGTTGCTGTTCACCACCAGTATCACTATGTCCTCCGTTATCATCGGTATTTGTGACGCTTCTAATGATCTGCAACGAACAACTTCAGCTTATCATTACCATCTTTAGACCACATCGCTTAATTATGAAGGATCAAGGGGGGAAAAAAGAAAGTGGTGTTAGTTGCACTATTTATAACTTGAGAACGGCTTTACCGATACAGCTGAAAATTGGTGAGGAGGTAGCTTAGAGGCAGGATACGGACATAGGATACTATTTATTAATTTTTTTTCGAATATACGCCTTAAAGAGCTACTTTTTATTATAAATGCGAATGTTTAGATGGATGTGATGTGGATGGATAGATGGGTGGGCAACACTAATTAAGTTTTTATATATCCACTCGGACGGAGTCGCGGGCCACAACTAATTTAACATAGATGTAAAACACAGTCTGGAAGAACAATCCGCTAAGTTATGATTGCGCGGTGAATTCTGAAGCTAGTAATTAAATAATGTAAAGTTTTATACAAACCTGCAGTCTATCAATAAAGCGTGATCTTTCCGTCCGAGTGTAACAATGTACTGGTCCATGATCCCACACGGCATTCCTGGGAACTCGTGCTCCGCTTTCTGACATAGCAACGCCTTTTCCACCAAACTTGAACGAAATAAATGTCAAAGATTAAATTACTGATGAATAGGAAACAAAAAATTCCTTCTCCTGATTATCCTTCCCTCTCCTCTGTCTGATAAAGATAGGTAAGGCCTGTACTTATTAAGATCTTTGAAAAGAGGTTATTAACTAAATAACCTTCTTGCTTGTTTATCACCTTTTAAGAACTTACTCTATTTCAAATTTAGTTAATGCTTCTAGGAAAGTGAAAACAGCAACCTCTAGTGAGGCGCTACTGGATACTCCGGAGCCCATCGGCACGTCCGACACTATGACGGCATCGAACCCATAGATTTCACCTTAAAATAATGAAACAAGATTAGATGCAGTCCAAGAATAAAGAACTATTCCGAAAAAAAACCCTCGTTCATTTAATGCTAACTTGCAAGCTTTCTTTACCTACTGTAAGAAATAATTAAGAACATTAAATAGCATTCCTTACTGGGGAAGTGGGCGACAACTCCTTTGACGTAATTTATCCATGACGGCGGGCCGGGCTTCAACTGGACTGCAGTGGGAGCAGGAAAACTACCGCTTAACTCCTGACCGTCCGCTAACACTGACACAATGTTACATTCCTCTGTGTTGTTGAAGTCTCCAACTACTACTGTTTTGAACGGAAGCGCCTGATAAAATTAATAGCAAATTTTTTCGTTTAATTAATAGCAAATAGGCAACGACTTAGTGCTACCAGAGTGCCTATTTTTTATTGATGAATTTATATTTCAAAACGTTTGAATGTAAATATATATTGGCGAAGAAAAGGATAGATCACTAATTAAAAAAAGATTTTCAAAGGTTATAAAATGAAAAATTTATATTAGCTCGAGCGAATTACTTTACGGATAGGACTCAGGTGTATACTATTCCAGGCTAAACCAACGTTAAGGTCCACCGATATTAAAATTAAGTTGTGCACAGCGTTTTGTGAGAAGCGCTATAAATTTTGTATTTCACTATATCTGAAGTGATGCGGCAATATCATGATTTAAAAAGTGAGATGTTAGTCAAACGCTGGTTTATGCCAATTGACATACCACTGGTAAAACATATCCCTCGCAGTAGTCAACGTGTTCTCCGATAAGATTGACGCGTCCGGGAGCACTTGCCGCCGCTCTCGGCTCCCTCCCGAACCTCGACACAAACTTTTGTTGCGCTTCTTTCAACAGACGATCCTCACCCTTTGCTGTTATTTCGTTAGACATCTATGAAGAGAATTTAATTTATTTGAATTTAATAGTTCTACTTGCAGTGCCTCTCCCCATTACCGAAGTTTGGCAGTAATTTGTCCATCATAATTTTTATCATCTTTTATAAGTCGAATTAGTACGCGGCAATCCCAATTAGTAATCAATTTAAAAAACATATTGTCTTCCTTTTTTATCTGTATTATTAGTTCGATTCCAGACCACCGCACAAACCGCTACCATCAGCGCCAAAATACCGAAAATCAAATAGGCACAAAATACTACCCATATAGCCAGTCCATTTAAAAAGGTCAATGTTTTAAGGCCATATAACGCCGACTAAAAATTAATATTCATTTAGATTTCACCTCTAACATCGTTCATTTATCGAAGATAATTATATCTGCAACCATTAACATCAATTAAAAACAAACAAAAAAATGTTATGATTTTCTTTATCTAAAAAGATAAAGATAAGTAAAGATGTTTGGTAAACTAATGTCTTTATAATTATTTAAATTCCTTCATAATTATAATGTGAAGGGAAGAATTATCTTTCAAGTTACATTAAAAGTCTATTCGCAAATTCAAATAATTAAGAATGGTCAAAAGAACTCCAAATGTAGATTAAAAATAAAGGTTTTTACGAGTAGCCATAAAGTGTGAGTGGCCAGTTACTTCAATCACAATAAATAAAATAATATTATTTAAGCTAATCTAAATTAAATATTTTTTAATGATATAAATCATAACATTTTATGGTAGCCTAGTCTTATTATTATTTTGTTATAAGTTTAAACGCCGTCTTTTTATCATTTTGGTCATACAACGAAATTCCATTTTTATAATGTCGTAAAATATTATGATAACTTTGTAATCTATTAGTTCACCTACAGTTTTATACGAAAACTATTATTTTAAATGTTATTCTTTAATTTCTAATTCATCAAATCTTATCTCCCGCCATATTTTGTGTTAAAACATAATTTTATTAAGATAATATTCATAGTAAAATTTAAAAAAAAATACTTATGTTTATTTTGTTACTTGTGATAATTTTAGCTGTTGTTTACAAGTTTAATAAATAAATACAATAATTTGTACCTATTTAACAAATTTAAGTTCTGAAACCAATTTAAGTAAAATGTAAAATATATTAAAAAATTATAACGAATCATCGACAGCTAATTTAAAATTAAAAAAAAAACTTTAACTTTATAATAACTTACTTATAAAATTCATGTTCTTTAATTTGTTTTTAATACAACGCATTTATGCAAACAAAAATATATGAGGTACATTTAAATAGTAAAATCTCGAAAAGTAATATCTCGTAGGTAGATGTTAAAGCTATAATAATGATATACATGCCTTTGTTCCTTTAGAGTAGCAGCAGAAATGTTATTTGATGAATTTCATGTAATAAAACTACATGCGCGATATGTTTGAGCTCTGCAACGCACTGCCGGTTATGCGAGATCGCGTCCGCGCGCGTTAACATTGTTAGGGCGTATCCCTCATTACTTTTTAATTAAAAAAAAATATTTTGTTTTTAAATTAAAAAGTCCAGTTAAGGTCAATTAGATTTTCAGCCAGGTTATATGCATTTTAAATTAAAATGCTGGCTGAAAATATTCTAAAATTAGTGTTAAGATCAAATGGGCCCAGTGGGAATTAAATAAAAATAAGAAAAAAAAATTTAATAGGTAAAGGTCTCATCATAATCGTGTCAATAGTTTAGGAATGCATAGAGCATAAACAATTGTTTTTTTTTAACTGAAGTTCGTGCTTATTACAATCGCGCGTCTGTCCATACCCTTATATGTCTGCGGAGTCTGTACCAAGCCGGAATAAGCTAACGAGAAGTAAATCGTAAGCAATTCAGAGCTGCCGCAGTGAACCGATTGCATGATATATCATGAATGTTTTATTATTTGAAACGTACTATACGCTCATTGGTGTATATTTTGATTTATTATTTATTGTTAGCGTGCTAACGGCGTACTTTACTCTGGGCTACCACTGTATTGAAGATTTTCACTATGCGTATCTCGTCTGGTTCATATATAATATTTCATATACTGTTATGTTCAAAACAAACACCACGTAGCTCGAAAAGATATTTGGAGATTTAGTTTTCAAATAACACCTATTTCTATTATTCTAAATCCATATACACGCATGCTTGTCCGTTCCAGGGATTCTTAATTTATGAAACCTTTGTCAGAAACCGTTTCATTTGTTTTGGCGGCTGACCTTGAACTGCGTCCCGCCTACTGACCTTTATAAATGGACTGGCTATAAAACGTAGTACTTTGTGCCTATTTGATTATCGCCATTTTGTCGCTGATCTTCATGGTTTGAAGCCGTGGTGTGGATTCGAAATGAGACAGATAGATTTAACTGTCACGTAAAATCAACAAACGTTTTTAAATCGGAACTAAGAAAAAGCTGTCATTTCCAAGCAATCGCCTGTCCGTTTATAAAGATCACTGGCAATATGTTCTGCGCACCGACTCTTACGATGTATAAATCATTGTCACTTTTTGTTACAATTTAATTGTTAACTTCAAGATTTTTTTTTCATTATGAACGCATGTTTATCGGCAGCGTTATCGACATTATAACTTCATTGTTTATTGCCTCTCGTTGATACCAGTTATCTGCCTTATACAACATCGTATGTCGTTAATTGGGTAAGTAACTGTTACACATTTTGTAAACATACTGTATTTTACACTTGAACAAACATAATATTATCCCACTCGATCTTTTAAAAAAAAACAGAGACACAATAATTTTTTAATCCAAGTATCACGGCAGAATTTTACAGTTAACGTAGATTGATGACATTTAAAGTTGATAAAAATTATAAAACATATTACATTTTGATTTTTAAAATTGGAGTTAAAGACATTTTGCCTGCGTCGTGTGAAGAATAATTAAATGCGTGTCCTATATCTTATCAATTACGAAAAGATTTAAGGACATAATTTCTTGAATTACCTTACTTCAGTTTAAACAACTAAAACAATGGAAATAATATATTTCAAACTTAAAATATATTTTTCCATTTTTCCTATAAATTTTAGAACACATCCGCATCGGTAGCGCTTGCCAAACCCTTGTGAAAATAAGCTTTTACTACCCCACTCTAGAAACTTCACAAGATAAATATTTTATGAACTGGGAAATACACCATACTTTAAATATGTCCGAGTTTGAAAGGAGAGGAGAAATATTAGAAGCTATAATATAGTTAGTTTCACTAGAAACTTTTCTGGTTTTTTACAGTGTTGGACTGTTGAGGAAAAGTTGAAGAAACTTTAGGAATGTTTCATAAATAAAGTAGGAAAGAACTATGCAAAATATTGTTACTTGCCAGGACATTTAAAAAAAATAGAAAAGCTACCTTTTTAGTATTCTATAGGGAAAGTCTATGATTTAATTGGCCTTGAACAAAAAGCCAAAGGAGTTTTTTTTTAATCTACAGCAACGACCTGAAAAATCCAAATAGGGGTGTTATAGTGACACAAACTTTCTTTTCTCGAATTCTTACATATTAATACATGCCTACTATAGATGGATTAGTAATAGGCTGACGTAAGTGGATGCAATAAAGTCACAAAGATATAAAATAATAGCATTTTATCAGAACTAAGACCTAACATAACCGATTAATATAATCCATAATATTTTTTGCTGAATCTTACAGAAAAAAAAACTATTTATTTAAAATCAGATTTTTTATTTAATCTATTCTTTTTTTTTAAAAACAATTAATTCGAATAGTCTGGTATATAAGATTGTTCCAAAAGCTGTTTCAAATATCTATTTACAACTTAGAACTTTTAAATATATTTTTTTTATTCGGGGCCTGATCTTTAGATGCCACCATTACTTATTTTATTTATATGTACAATAGCATCGAGAGATAGACAGTTTTCCGAAGTAAATATAACAGATAGCTCCAAGACGATGATGCAGCACTATTTGACGTAATGTAAAGGATCTGATTAATTGCGTTAATACTGGAATTATAGTTTTGCAGCGTATGTTGTATCTGTTGAAACTTATCCAGAAATATGACTTAATTTAAAAACATGACATACGTCCAGCGTTACATAAAGTTGGACTCGAGGCATGATCGTTTATGGATATAAATGACATCACGTTTAACCGTAACGATGAAACAAGATTCATTTACATAAGCTCGCTTAAATCTGGATTTGTTTTGAAGGGCTTACTTTGAACAAACAATATTTTTATCTGGGGTAGATTATATCCTTCATCAAAATGTAATTAATCTTAATCACTTTACCTAATTTATTTTTTACTAGTGAGAGTAGATTTGTGGACAAAAAGTTGTAATATTTTTTTTTCGTCATTAGTAAAGGAAATGCCTTTTTCTATGTCCGTTTTATATTTTTTGACGGTCTAACCGTGATAGCACCTCTCTCACCAAGCCAGACATTTTTTTTGCGTATACATACCATTACACAAAGACACTAATAATATTAACCTTATCCATAACTATTAAACATACAAATAGTATTCAATAATTTCTGTGATTGGCCAATGAGTCGGTATCAGCCATTGGTTTTTTTTCCGCTACCGTGGCGAAAAGTGTGTTCGTCATACCGTAATAATTTAATTTACCTGTCAATGTCAATGTCAAATGTCAATAGTGACATCTGCAACACAAAAATAACCTTAAATAAAAATTGAAACTGATTAAGATATTCAATAAACAAATATGTATTATTAATATATAATTTACTATTCGACAATTTTAGCAATAAATTACGCAGATCTATTAATAGGGCATAATGGCGTTTACTAAAAACGACGTAAAATTGTCAGGAGATGTACCAAAAACATTATTGTTACAAAAACATTCCGATTATTTAGCCAGCTACGGATTGAACAAAGATGATTTTGAGTATTGTATGACGGAACATCTTCGAATGTCTGGAATATATTGGACACTAACGGCTATGGAACTAATGGACCAATCATCAAGGTAACTAATACTGCAGAAAACTTGAATGCATACTGTACTTTAGACATTGTTAAACACATTTGAAATACTCTGAAAAGTTAAATATCTTTAAATGCATGAAAATAATTCGCGTAATAAACAAGAGTTTTAATTGTATAATTTCAGGATGCCAAAGGAAGAAATCATAGAATTCATCACATCTTGTCAAGATAATGAAAGCGGAGGTATATCCGCCAGTATAGGACATGACCCCCACGTTCTGTACACTTTGAGTGCAGTACAAGTAAGCCTCCACCATAATATTATGGAGTTAAATTAAATATAATGTTTATGGCCACCAAACCATAGATACTGGCTGAGAACCAAAAATTTTTTATAAACTTTACAATATTGTTTATTATCTTAAGGTATGTTGTAATTATATAATTTTACACAGGTACTTGCAATGTATGATAGATTGGATGCTATAGATGTTGAAGGTGTGGTGAGATTTGTCACATCAATGCAACAAGAGGATGGTAGCTTTTATGGTAAGTATCAACAACGGTAAAAGTCCACTGTGTTAAATACTTATATTAAAACATTGTGTCTCTCTCATAATTTCTGATTTGACTAAATTGACCCACACTTATTGCTGATGTCCATGGGCGTCGTTGAACCTCGGTGTTCCCGCTGCTCATTTACCCCCTTCTGTTAAAAAAAAAAAACAATAGTTCTTTGGATAATGTTAGTAAGGATTTTTAATCTGGTGTTTGAGAGTTCTAATCCCACCTTTTGACAATTATCATAAACCATATCCTAGGAAATCAAAGAGCTTAGTTGGAATGGTATAAGATATATTAGTAACTTAACAAAAAACTGCTATTATTTTTAGAAAAACATAACATAGACAGTTTGATTTCACTAAGTCTACACTGTTAAAAAAAAATCATAACTTAAGTAAAAGGTTTTTGAATATCATTTTGATTAATCATTTTGTACTATTTACGAATTCAGGTGACAAATGGGGTGAAGTGGACACAAGATTTTCTTTCTGTGCTGTAATGACTTTATCCTTGATACAAAGACTAGATGCAATCAATGTTACAAAAGCTGTAGATTTTGTATTAAGTTGTATGAACTTTGATGGAGGATTTGGTTCTAGACCGGGATCTGAAAGTCATGCAGGTAACCATAATAAGCACACTATAAAATATATATTTCTTTTTATTTGACAATTGAGCATTAAATTATATCATTTTCACATCTCTTTATTATAATCCAGGACTTATTTATTGCTGTGTTGGGACTCTATCAATTTGTAAGAGAATGGATGCATTACATGCTGATGAGTTGGCGTGGTGGCTCTGCGAGAGACAACTCCCTAGTGGTGGACTCAATGGAAGACCGGAGAAATTACCTGATCTCTGTTACTCCTGGTAAGTCAAAGGACATCATAAAGTCACTATGCATCCCCATTTAGGGGCTCGTTGCCTACCCTAAGTTAGGGGTGAATATGTCAAGTATACTGGTAGTGTGCGTTAGTGTAACTAATACACATACACTTAATTGTTCGTATGTATGATATGTCTACTGTTTACTTTTATCGGAACTTCGAGTCGTATGAATCGAAACTCAATCAAAATATATTTTTTAGGTGGGTGATGTCGTCATTATCAATGTTAAACAGGATACATTGGGTCGACAAGAATAATCTTGAGCAATTCATCCTGGCAAGTCAGGATGCTGAAACTGGTGGCTTCAGTGACAGACCTGGCAACATTACAGATCCATTCCATACATTGTTCGGTCTCGCAGGTTTATCGTTACTGGGAAATACCAGTATCAAGCGTGTAAACCCCACATACTGTATGCCGCAAGAAACAATAGACCGATTGAAATTGGAACCTCAAATATTACATATTTAATTCTTAAGTAATAATTTGTATTTAAAAATGTAACTGTAAGAATATTTAATAATTTAAAAAAAGGGAATAAGAATAAAGGTTATATTTATTCAGAGCTTGAATTGTCAAATACATCTTGAAATTTCTCACAATTCACATTTGTTGCGGCTTTATATTTTCTTTATAAAATTTGTTATTGGTAATTTTTATTTACACGCAATAGATAATTCACAAATGTAAGTTGTTTTATTCAATAATCCATAATATACAACATCTTTAACTACTTTTAATTCGTAAATATAGGCAGAATCATCAACAAAGTAAATTATCGGTCGAAATATTAAAGCATTGTCGATATGCCTAGCGATAATATATTCATATTCTGGGATTGGAAGATATTCTAGCTATGAAATTGTGTTTATTGAAGCATTTAATAAGAAAGTCTGTAAAACTTTCATTAATTCAAAGAATTTATGCCTCTTTTCATTTGTCTGTGGTTTGAAATTGTTTACAAATGGCAACCATTTTATATACTCTTTGATGGCAACCTTACAGAAAATATCAATGACATTTCGTTTGACAATGAAAAGTGATAAGCAGATAAGCCCGAAGTAAAATGCCTGGCCGGCTAAGTGTTTACACTAAGTTTTAATGAAAAAAAAACAAGTTTTTTTTCACAAAAATCCAACTTTTTTTTATTGATGATGATGTTTTGTAATTATCATGACATGTGAAGTTACATTGAAGATATGTGGTTTCCATATTACTTACAATTCCTTATTTACTCTTTTGGAGTAAATGTCTTTTTATATTTCATCAGTATTATTTACTATCACGATGCGTTACTATCTAGTTTCTATACAAATTTACAAGAAGAGTACGATTATATTATAGGTTAGTTTAACCAATGTTCTTAGTTATTTGGAATAACTTTATCTCGTATTTGAGTGCTTGTAAAATAAAAATCACTACTAATTATTCGTACTAAACTTTATTGATAGTCTACAAACTAAAAACTATGTATGTTAACACTTTTAGTGCCACAACAAATTTCTTGTGTTAAAATAAAATCTCATGGCAAAAGTTGGTGGCATTGAAAATGCTAGGGTAAAAATCACTTATTGCCTACACTGTTTTCTAGACTTTATACCCTATTGCACATGTCTATGGGCAATGGTCCATTATTCATATTCATATTATTGTTTATATTTATGTTTACCTTTTACAATTGAAAAAAAGCTCAACCTGATTATATATAATTTCAGTTGGTGCTGGAACAGCTGGGTCACTGATTGCTCATAGAATAGCAACAGAAACAAATTTCACATTTGTGGTGTTAGAGGCGGGAGGTAGAAGCTATCCATTGCTTGAAATACCTTTCATTGGACCACTTCTACATGGATCTATTTATGATTGGCAGTATGAATCCACTCCTCAGGAGCATGCTTGTCTTGCTATGGTTGAAAAGGTAATTAATTGCTTTAAATTATTATTGGAACTACTATCTGCAATCATTATAATAAATGATATACCAGGCCTATCAAGTGAAAATTTTTATATATATTTTTTTTTATATCATAAGGTGGCAAACAAGTGAGCGGTCACCTGAAATCGCTGAAATAACGAAGTGACTGTTACCCATAGACATACGCAATTGCATATGCGTTGCCTACCTTCAATCCACGGAGAAGAGGATGCACAGAAAGAAAATATTTTCCCTTCCCATGCATCCTCTCATCGGGAAAGTCCACTTCCACTTCCCATCCTTTCCTTATAAGAAAAAGAGTGGGAAGGGAAAAAATGATATATGTATATGTTACTTTTAGTGCCAAGGCTTCATAACTTTTTTATAAAATAAGGTGACAAACAAGTCAGTGGCCACTTGAATACGCATATTGAAGCAATTGCTGTCTACAGACATCTACATACAAAATTGTTATGGATTTTTTATTTATCTTCATTTAAATATTTAAAATGAAATTTCTTCTCTTTTCTTTTCAGAAATGTAAATTGACACAAGGGAAAATTGTCGGTGGATCATCTAAATTAAACAACATGATTCATGTGCGCGGTAACATTCCACATTATGTAAAATGGTTCCATGGAAAATATAATGAAGAATATTTCAAGCAGCATTTTGAATACATTGAAAAGAATATTTTTCATCTTAACAAAGTACAATATCAAAGTGAATTAGCGGATGCTGTAATAGATGCGGCTAATGAACTAGGATATAAGGAATTTGATCAAAATTTCAGAACAAACTTTCAAAAGAGTAAGGTCACACAAAAAGACGGTAAAAGATGGACAATATCAGACAATATAAACAGACATGTAGTAACTAACGCTTTAGTAGAAAAGGTTCTCATTGTTGACGATGTTGCTTATGGAGTTAGTGTACGCATTTCAGATAAAATTCATAAATTAATTGCAAGAAAAGGTGTTATTTTGTCCGCTGGAACTTTAAATACACCTAAAATCCTTCAATTGTCTGGCATTGGACCAGCTGAATTACTTAAATCACTTAAAATTCCATTAATACAAGATTTACCTGTGGGTCATAATCTACAAGATCATATTGGTACCGGAATAGAGTTGATATTATTTAATAAAACATTATCTATTAATGCTGCAAATATGTTGAACCCTTTAAACTTATATTATTATCTACAAGGTAAAGGACCATGGACAACTCCGGGATGTGAAGTTATTGGTTTTTATTCGACTAAAAATACAACAAGCCCGGATGTTCAGTTTATGATTCTACCTGTAGGCATTGCTTCAGATAGAGGTAGTCATTTGAGAAAATCTTTAAGTATTAAAGATGAAATATGGCATAATTATTTTACTAAATCTTTCGATAAACACACATCGTCATTTTTTACTACAATTTTACATCCTAAAAGCAAAGGTACTGTTTATATTAAGAGTAAAAACCCTATAATACCTCCTTTAGTTGATACTAGATATTTAAGTGAGAAAGAAGATATTGATGCTCTAATTGCAGGAATAAAATTAGCTGTTAAACTAATTAAGACTGATTCGTTAAGAAATATAGGAGCTCAATTAAATACAAATCCATTTCCTGGATGCAGTCAATATAAATTATTTTCTGATAGATATTTACAATGCTATATTCGACATTTAACTTTAACGAGTTACCATCTTGTTGGAACATGCAGTATGGGATTGCCAGAATCAAAAGATGCAGTAGTTGATACGTCATTTAAAGTGTTAAATGTCAACATTCTATACGTTGTCGATGGTTCAGTGTTGCCAACATTACCAAGTGGCAATATAAATGCAGCTATTGCTATGATGGCTAATATTTTCTTTGAAACAAATGTAAAACATTTACCCCGTAATAAAGACAGTAATAATCAATGTTATAAATATAGTGAATTATATGAATATTTATTCAAAGTATGTAACATTTATTAGGTTGCGAAATGTCAATTTACTTTCCAAAAAATGATCTTAATGAATTTCTTATTATATAGATGGATGTTTGTTTGAAGGTATCTTCGGAACGGCTGTACAAACTCGCTGAAAATTTGGCAAAAATGTACAACATAGTCTGGAAGAATGAACACATAGGCTACTAATTAAGTTTATTTTCAGTTTCGCGCGGACAAGGTCACGGGCGATAGCTAATTAAAAACAGGTTATGATGCGGGTTGTTAAAATAATTTAAATGAATACCAAATAGACAATAAAGACTTTATTTATTGTATTTATTTAAGGTCACTTCTACACATTAATATTGCGCACAGTATACTTTGAGCTTTTCAAAAACAACACTAGTTACTTAGATAATACTATACTACTGGACGAAAATCACAAATTGTACATAATTCAAACACAAATTAAAAAAAAAAAATTTAATGTGTTGCCATATGAAATGTCTAAAGATCTAAAAGGCAGAGTCTGTCCATCAACATGTTACCTTTGTCTATAACTGCGCTAAAGGATATCTATATTTTATATACATTTGTAATTTAGTGTACATTAAAAAGTTGGTAAATTAATTTAATGTTCCAAATTAAAGGGTGACAACACTGTATTGTAGATTCATATTATCGTATAATAAAAAGTACAAAATAAAAATCGCTATAAACAATTGCGTATTATTAAAGAAATTAAAAACATTTTTTTTTGGTTTTATTTCCTCCATACATCCGTTTACAAAATTATAAATAAAGTCGTAATTTTTTTAAATAATTAAACTGGACAACGAAAGAACTTATTTAGGAACATAAAACAATACAAAGCTTAAATTATCAATAAAAAGATCTTACTAAGAATAAAAAACTGAACTATAAATAAAAATACATAAAATGACTAGAAAATACGACTAAATTAGACTTAGAAGTCCACTATATCCGCAGTTGCAAATATTTTTAAATTGTTTTGTTCGTTTACGATTTCTTTCTTGCAATACAAATGCAGTTATATTTATTTAGATATTGTATAAGACACGGACGGATAAATTATACTTGCATATTTGTACCAATAATAGGTTTCCTAAAGTTAGTCACAACATTTTTTAATCTGTAGATAATTTGTGCGAAATATATATATATAAGAGGTTTAGAAAGTTCCTTAAACTGCGTTAATTGTTTCTAACGATGTACATGAAAAGCATAAGAGATTTCCAAACACATGTAATACGGCCAGTTATGTAAAAATCAATATTCATATTAAAAATAAGTACGAAAAAATATTTCCTACATGGTACCGCAAACCGAATGTTTCCAACTCATGGTTATATCCCACCAATCAACTAATATTTCATTCCCTTGTTGACTGTGACGTCAACGATTTTACCTCTTATGTTATTGGGGACGCGTTGTTCTGTTCTGTTTCTTGTTTATGGCTCTCCCTCATCGGATTGGGCCAATGTCAAGTGTTTATGGTTCTATTTAAACTAGTTAGAGACTGGCAACAATACTCTGCAGTTAGAGAAGTCTTGTGAATAAACAAGTGAACCAAAGAATAAAACTTTTGAATTACCTGAAACTGTTGATTTACCACACGCGTACTTTTTATACATGTTATAATTCTTTGATAGTCTGAACTTAGCTGCAAATTCAGCGCATTTATTCCAAAATGTAACAAAAAAAATCTTTTTATCAAAGAATATTCCAGAATTTCTTTGAAATTCATTTAAATATATACATGACGAATGTGTCTTAACCTTATCTTATTTAATAGATGTGTATAAAAACATAACTTTTCACTTTGTGCTGAGCAAATCTTAATTAAAACGCAGTTACTGCTTACAAATAATACTGGACGGATCATCTGATATTAAGGCCTTTTTAATTATAAAGGTTTTTAATTATAAGTCCTATTTTATTATTATTGACAATCAGAAACACACGATAAATATTTAAATCAATAAAATCTATTCTAATTTTATACTGTCCGTTTATAATACTGGGCGGTAAAGACATTTTTAGTACGTCATATAAATAATTAAAAATTAAATATGTGCTCTTAAATAGATTTTTAAATAATATTTAATTGCTTTGGTTACAAAGATTTTTTATCTGAGCTCTTATTAAGCTCCAAGTTTAAAAATACGTTCTTATTAAGCTCCAAGTTTAAGAATACGCGCGGAAATGGGAATTTCCTTACAAAGACATGTTATCTCTTTCTTCCGAAGATTATGACAATAGACAAGAGAGGGATGACGATATGTATTCTTGTTGATAAGTTTACCCCCAAATATGCCAAGAAAAGAACTCTACATCGGACCCTATTTGATAAAATTTTGTATTGTTACAATTCAAACTAGTGACTATCACATTGTTCGTCTACTGAGCTATGTGTCATTAATGTTATATGCCCTATATAGTCTATGCCGTGTTCACATTATTCCAGTGTCCATTACTGCACTGGAATTCACAATAAAATTTGCAGTGTAGATTTTCAATTGGACAGCTGTAAAACAGATTCGATCGCTGGACTGGAATTATGTTATTTGGAAATTATTTATTTTAAAGTCAATTAAATGGCTTTCAAATTAATAAGGCATTATCTTTCAAATGAAACAAATTCAACACACCAAAAAAGACAGCAATTTAAATAAATCACATTTTTTTTTATATTCAATGAATAATAGTAATAAACCTTTTTAATATTTTAAATTGGTTATTAAGAATTTGAGCTGTTTTGAGCAAAATCGTAAAAGAGTAAAGAAATTTTAGATTTATTATTATTAAAACCATGTTTCTGTTATTTATATGTTGCCAATAAGTATAACCTCTGTTTAATATAAAAATGACAGATTTGATTATTCGTTTGCATTGAATATTCTCCGAAACTACTGAACCGTTATGAAAAATTCTTTGTTTATTTTTATGTTTATTTTTTTGTTTATTTTATTTATTACATACTAGACTAGATTTTTTTTAATTCCCCGCAGACGATGTCGCGAGAAACTATATTTTCTTAATATAACATAGATCGGAACGTAATAAGGCCTCATTCATTGAAAATTGTGCTTTAAACTTAGATTTAGTTAGGCGATAAAATTAAACATTATTTAAATCTAAAATGTAACACTTAAAATACAATTAACTGAAACTTAGCGGAATAATTAAATATTACTTACTTGAAACAAGAATCCAAATAATTATCAAGCATATCGAGTTGCAAGTCATTCCATTCCGTTGGATTTAAAAGTAAAGAACTGAGATCGTCTGGTTCGGGATCTGAGATGAGGGGAGGTGGGGGAACAATGGGTTCAACTATGACATTAGCTCCAATATTCGTCTCAACTTCCATTTCAGGTAAAGTTTGTATGTCGAGGTTGAATTCGGGTAAATGCAACGTAACTGGCAACTCAGTCATACCTTCATTAACATCTTGAATCTGCAGAATATTTGCAACAGCTGTTGTATCTTCGTTGGGTTTATTTATTGCTATTACTGGCTTCTTTTTCTTCTTGTGAGTTCTGCAGGAAATTCTCTTCGTTCCTTCTAAATGCGCGAGATCGAGCTTCCAGAAACCACCTTTGCCTGGCTCGTGTTTAGATCTCGCCACCTTCACGAAGACTTTGTTTAACGAGAGATTATGTCGAATTGAATTCTGAAACAAATTTGTGATATTAATTTGGATACAGTATTTGTACTCGATTTTTTATTACATTGTTACTTATTATAACGTATTGGTATAGCCTTTAAAGGACTGAAGGAAAATATGACGTAATAAAAAGTTTTATTAAATATCAAAAGCTACTAACAACGTTTGAAAATAATTACGTAGTATATATTAAAGCGAAAAAAAGGGGAAAATTCAATTCAATCTGTCACACTCATGTCCACTGTTATCGGTGTATCCTGAGCCCTTAAACACTTCCATATATTCGACTGATATTCAATTAGACGTTATCTAATCGCGCTGCAGATTTAACGCTTATTAGAACGAGATCGTGTGCGCTACCGCACCGCGACGTGACACGACACGACAGCGATAAGACTCCCCTCTCACCTGCCACGCGGGATCCGCGCTCCTGTAGTACTTAAAGTTGTCCTTTATCCATGAGTATATCGCGGAGAGCGTCATCTTGTCGTTGTTGTAGCGCATTGCCATGCAGATTAGCGTGTTGTACGAGTAGGGCGGCTTCTTCTCGCTGTTCCTCTGGTACTCCGCCTTGTTCATCATGAAGTCCTCCTGACACTTAGCGATCGTCTGGTTAAACTTGTGCAACCGCGTGTTCTGCGGCGGCGCTTTCGCCTGCGGGTTGGGTGATATCGGTAGCAGCGGGATCTGTGGTGGGCCCATTATGTTCGTTATGTTCTGCAGCCAGTTCAAATTGGTCAGGTCCGTCTCCTGATCGTCGACGGTGGGCCTCTCTGGCCTGTACTTCATAGTTTTCTTTCTGGGTACCTCTGGCGGCGGGAGTTCTGTGACAATCTGCTGCAAGTCATTGCTCGGTGCAACCTGGTCGCCGCCGGGGATGTAGGTCTCCGGCTGCTCGTAAACATACTCAATTTCGACGGTGTGCGAGGACTCGGGTACGGCGCTGTCCACGGTGAAGTAGGCGGCGCCGCACTGCTCGCCCGCCCCGCAAAGGCTCAGCAGCGACGTGTCCAGCATCTCTCCCGATGCCGGCGATAGTCCCGATGTTATGTGCATGCTGACCTACATGCCTGGCGCGATACAGAATGACTCACTAGTGAATCAGCTATTATTTTTAAGTCGTAGGCGTTATTAGTGTGGTGAACGTGGGATGCGGAGTGGTGCGGACGGTGGACGGCGGCGATCGATCGGCGCGGACGGCGTGACGTCGCGACGGTCAGCTCCCCCCGCGCGTGCTCGTGCTGTGCCGTGCGGCGTGCTGCGTGCGGCGTGCGCGCTAGGCGGCGACGCGGACTGTTGTGAGGGCTGGGGCAGGTGCGCCCCCACGCGGCGAACAGGTGGTGCCGATCGATAGCCCGCCGCCCGCCGGAGCCGGCCCGCATCGCCGATAGCTATGGACAATTAGTCACAGTTATCGGACGACGAGGTCTTACCAGACGCTGCGGGTGCTTCCTATTACAACCAAGATAGAGGTGGAAGCGGAGGTTAGGAATAACGTTCCTATTAGAACATTAAGAAATTCAACTGGAACACTGTTCTCAGTTGTATTTCTAAATCTGTGTAAATATTAGGCTCTAAATCCCACCATGTCATTTCGCGCCCTTGGCTGTATGGCGCTGACCTTTACTACATCGTTGAGTTATATTCGTTTAAAAATATTTTATTACTTTTATGTATTATCGATGTACGTATGTAGGTAATTAATACTGCTTAGTAATTCACCATTTAAGTCTTTGTCGTGTATTGAAGGTCGAATGAAGTTAAGAACTTTTACGTTTTACTCTTTCTTTAGTTGGTCTTGTGTCTTCAGTTATGGACAACATTAGAAAGGATGGGCAAGTAACTTTGCACTAATCTGCAAAAAAAGACAGCAACTAGGAAAGGATTAATGTTTTTTTACGCGGGTCATTGATACATGATTACCACGATAAATCAACCAAGACTATAAAGGCATAGACGAGGATTATTATCAGCTAAATTTTTTTTTACCTAAAAAACTCAATTACTTTGGATATAAGTCTGACAAGCAACATTGGGTGATGATATAATTATATTTGCTATAGATTACGTCGGCGGCGACCCTCGCACAAACCTCTCAATTAACTCTAGTGCTTGTCTTACTCATATAATAAACAACTCTACAGTTAACAGATTATAAATTATCGGATATTATCGTAAGTTTTTTTAATAAATGGCGGCCATATTGATTTTTATTTATCTGTGTTTTTTTCAAAAATAATGAGAGGGATAACAATGTTTTACAGATATTGTAGTTTCAGAAACCAACGATTAGAGTCATTAGTGACCATTTAAAACTACTAGAAGATAATATTGTGTTATCATAAATCGATGTTTAAAAACAAAAACATGTGACTGTCATCAAAATTTCCCGCCAATTCCCCTTAGTGAGGGAGCTTATTTATTTATAAGGTGCAGAGTTACCGGACCGGAACGGCGGTGCCAGTCACCAGCCGATAGACCCAGGGGACAGGGTTCCAATTTTATTAATCTTTTTACATCATTTGACGAGCACCCTTTCAATATGTGCTGCTAATCACTTTTTAATCACTTACCATGAGTTTACACTGTCGTAACACCTGTACATAAACATGGAATTAAATGTTTTTAAAGATTAGTTGACAATCACTGTAATAAACCAGCAATAAAAGTTGTGTTGGTGTAGTTTTAATATTATATTATATAGTGTATTAAAAAGTAGTCTATTTTTCTCAGGCTTTGGGCTATCCGTGTACCAAATTTCATTTAAATAGGTTTAGTAATTTTGGCATAAAAGGACGGCAAACAGAGTTACTTTTGCATTTATGTTAATAAAAATTAGAATTACATGTTTGTACTTGCCATTCACTATAACAGTTTTGGTAATTTTTACTCATTGTTCCGCCATCTTGTATCATAGAAGGGTTCAAAGACCTCAAACTCATTCACTAAATATCAATCGCATGGAGTAACGTTTCGTTTTAAAATGACTATGAAAATTTTCTGACATCTACTTGCATGGACTGCGTACTTCATACAACACAAAACACGAAAACAAAACAAACTTTTACATTTATTCAAGTACAAGTTATCTGCGTGAATAAAAAAAGACATAATTAGTAGCTTATGAGTTCTTCCAGACTATGTTCTACATCTATGCCAAATTTCAGCGATATCCATGCAGCCCGGAAACAGTGGTAGAGCCGGCTTTAACATCTTCGCACGAATTGGCCCGGCTTGCCCGGTGAAATACCACGACCACACAGAAGACAGGCGTCAAGTGGAAGCTATTCCGCGTTTCGTCTGATGAGTGTGCGTCCCGGAGGCCTAATTTAGTCCTCTTTCACTTCCCATCCTTTTTCTTATCAGAAAGGATGGGAACTGGAAGTGGACTTTCCGGATAAGAGGATGCATGGGAAGGGAAAATATTTTCTGAGCATCCTCTCCTCCGTCGATTAAAGGTAGGCAACACATATGCAACTGCGTGTGTCCATGGGCAACGGTCACTTCGCTATTTCATCGATTTCAGGTGGCCGCTCGCTCGTTTGCCACCTTATGATATAAAAAAAAGCCGTTCTGGAGATACATTCTGACAAAGATCAATCCATCAATCCAAACATTCGCATTTATAACATTAGTAAGATAGGTATTAGATCTAGAATTTTGTACCTTTAAATAGTTATAATTTGGAAGAGAATCATAGAAACAAAGATTAAATTAAATTCAGTACTCACTCGTACTTTACTTTCAAGTTTCAACCGCAAACAATGTCTTTATTTATTAAGTGTAATGCCCTTTAGTTCACGACCTTTCCATTCAATATTATATCGGACATCGACCGTTTTTTCTTGTTATTACTAATTATTTAGAAATCCATATAGAATAACTATAACAAAAGATTTCAGGATCCCTGTAGTTTTATAGTTACATTCTAACAAACATCGTTTCATTCATTTAAACTTACTCATCTTACTAATATTATAAATGCGAATGTGCAGATGGATGGATGTTTCTTTGAAGATATCTCAGGAACAGTTCAACGGATTTCGATGAAAATTTAGAACATAGTTTGGAAGAACACATATGCTACTCACTTTTTTTAATTTCGTGCGGATGCAGTCGCGGACGACAGCTAGTTTATAATATTAGTAAGATAAAAAAGCAATAATTGTTATTCCTAGTCTAAAATATTTTAAGAAACGTTGATTTTTCGAAATTGTTATTCAAAAATAAACCTTTAAAAATAACGTTGTAAATATTTCAAAATTTTATAATACAATCAGTAAACCACATTACTCATAATTACAAGCAAGCAATATAATTCACTAGGGGTGTGCTACGCATCGATAATTCTCGTGCACATGTCTCGACACCTGCCGGCACCTCACTAGTGCCCCTACCACCCCCAGCTCTAATGCACTGAAGCGTATAATTCTAGTGCTTTATTACCACTTTATTTTATACCCAAGGGGCAGTTTAACTGAAGCATTTGTGTGAAATTGTTTACGTTCGACTGAGGGTTGTTTATTAGTCACTTGTAGTTTGTTTAATGCTTTTTAATATCTGATTGTGTTATTTATACTAGAAATACCACGACCTTGAATACTAGCTGTCACCCGAAAAACCATCCGAAAAATTAAAAAAAAACTTAACTAGTTTGTTTTATCAGACTATGTTGCCATCGCCAAATTTCAACGAGGCAATAAAATAAAACGACATTTATAAATGTTATAAATTTATTATAATACGTATAAAACATATTTTATATATAATATATTCAATCAGACTTATTCAAATGCGTTAGGAACCAATCGGCGCTGTTAATAAGATTATCCATCTCCGCGGGCAATGAAGACAACGAGTGGTTATCTTCATACATGTATATTCTGGTAAAAAGGAAAAGAAAAACAATAAAAAAAAGATATTGAAAATAAAGCGTTATAAACATCAATCGTCAGCGGGAACACCGAGGTATTCAACGACGCCCATGGACATCAGCAATACCAGAGGAACCGCTGATGCGTTGACGGCATAATGGTTAAGGGTACGGATTTCCGACCACGAAGTCGGAGGTTCGAATCCCGTCATTCGACTATTGTCGTAAACCATATCCTAGCACAAGCCTACAGCTTAGTTGGAATGGTTAAAGAAATTTTAGTAAATTTACAAAAAAATCTGGTAATATTTAAAAAAATTAAGATATTGTAATGCATGGCTCCTGAACTAGGTTGCCCTTTGCAACATACTTCATGAGCTAAAACTCTTCCACCGTACGTAAAATCTATGATCATATTTTAATAAAATATACATACTTAGTAGGTACTCCATTGGCCTTCAACCGTCTGCTGTACTCGAGGCCCTGGTAGTGAGGGACCCTTTTATCTCCGGACCCTAGCATGAGCGCTGTAGGGGCCTTCACACGGTGTACGTGTGCTAGTGGGGAACAACGTCGCATTGCTAACAGTTCTTCTTCAGATATAGGGCCCTTCTCTGTGAATAAAAAGCCCGCTTCCACCGAACACCTGGTGACGAAGATTTGTTACTAAAGTGTAACTCTGGTTACGAATAAAAAATTAAACAATTAATCTTAATATTTTTAAAAATATATTTCTGTAAAAATGTTTGTAAACTTTACGATTTTTTAAATTTAATTCTAAGCGATTTCAATTATAATGTTTTCATTTATAATTTTATAACAATCACGTGATAGTCCGTGAACTGGGTGTCTCAGAGTTCGAAACGTAATGTAGATTTAATTTTAAACTACATAAGTACCTTGGATGAACGAAATTTAATCGGGTTTTAAAGCCTACATAGTTTTTTTTTTAATTACAATAATTATTAGGGTAAAAACATAGACCTAAATCCACTCACCCGTCAGTATTATCCGCATAATGACCTTTCGTTGCCAAATCGATCAATGTATTTCTTAAAACCATCGCTTTGAACAATCCAGGATACTTCCCGGCTAGATGTGCTCCCACAAAACCGCCGTAACTCCCGCCATAGATAACCACATCTGACAGTCTTCTGTCTCGCTCTTTCAATGCGGTTAGAGTGAGAAGGCAATCGTTGATGTCATAGTTACCAACATTGGAGATCAAACATCGGACAGTACTATCACCTTGGCCGGTTGAGCCGCGAAAGTTTATGCGAACGGACGCAAACCCTTTAAATGTTAAAAGAAGTTAAAACTATAGTTTTTAGTTAAATTTCTATTTTATACTACTATTAACTACTTTACAGAAAAAGAAAGAAAAATGAGTGCATTTTACTTTTTTAATTATATTTTAATTTAGTCTAATACGAAAAAGGGAAATTCATTTATTTAGTTATGAAAACAGATTCAGATTTCTGAATGAATTTAAATGAGACACCCAGTGACTAGGCTATCATCGCTACTTATTTTACACAAAATATATTATTTCTTCACACTAATATACAACGAAATACAATCCTAAAAAAATCTTAATACATCAAAAAAAGATAAAACGACCAAAAATATAAAATAAACCTAAATCACAGTAAACTGAATAACCATGGGTTTCTGAGACCAAAATCTCCGTAAAAATATTATTATCTCTGTTTTGTCAACGATAATGACACGGATGACGATATTTTATATCCAGACATTTCGGTCTCAGAAACCTACTGTAATACAAAAGACTTTACACAGAAAACGCAACTTTACCAAATTATATCATATTTTTTTGTACAAAACTCACCAATCAGCGATATCCGTAGAATTGTACATTGTCGCGACGTCAACAACTGGATTACGACTGACAACCACTCTGTAAGTATCTGGGTACTGTCCACTGAGATGGGTGACAAGAAAACCTCCATGAGAACCTCCGAAGAGGCACAACTGTGTAGGTTCCACTGGGTACTCTCTCAACACCTCATCTGTGGCTAATTTACAATCTTTGACGTCAGCATCACCGACGCGTTTTAATAGAAATCTGACAGATTTATCTCCAGCCCCGATAGAACCTCGATAGTTTATTTGTAGACTCGCAAACCCTGGAATACAGGGTTTTAATGTGTTTAGGATTAAACATTCACAATCGACACTACAAAATCGAAAATAAACAAATCAAAAATCGTCAAAAGCATAAGTTAGTTTTTATGTTACTAAACAAAAATCTCAGTATAATCCCAGGAATAATATAAATGCGCTTATATAAAAACGGCTAAACACTGACGTATTATATATTCGTCCGGTGTCGGTCCGCGAAACAATACCAGTACCACGCATCCTGATGAAGGGCCCCCGATGGGCTCGAAACTAGTCGGTGCCGTCACCGGACGAATATACGTGAGTGTTTAGCTGTGTTTATATATCAGTTTATTATAATGTCTCACAGTAGATTGAATAATTTAGTATAAATGCGATAAGGAAATAAAAAAAAGATACATTTGAGTAAAGAATAAGTAACTATGATATCTTAGTCGCTAAGTACTAACTAAAGACACTTTGGAGAGTAACATATAAATAAATTTCCATTTTTCATATGTTTAAAAACAAAATATTTGCATTTTAATTCATCCACTGTAGTAATAGTGATAATAATGTGAAATAGATTCGTGAAATAATGAAAAGTATGGTTATATTGTTATTTGTGGTGACATCAAACATTTTTTTTATATATAAGTAGGTTTGATATATATTCTGATAGAACAAACCGCGATAGCAACGCCCCTCACAGTACAAGTGCGTTGAACAAAGTGCATTCACTACGAAGCGATTCCAAAACGATCTTTAAAATTGTATAGAACTGACGCGCTACAATCACGTAACTTATCGAAAGTTAATATCATCTATACATTTTCGAAGTTCGCTATGAAATCGCTTCGAAACGAATGCACTTTGTCCAACGCACCTGTACTGTGTGGGGCGTTACTATCGTTCTGTCAGAATATATATCAAACCTATTTAGACAAAAAAAATGACAAAAGAAAAAAAACAACTTGACAGCTAAAGTACAAAGAGGATATTGTGGAATTTTTTGACGTTAAGAGGGGCGCTAGTGAGTCATAATTTAGTTTGACTTATGTTGAACTATAGTTAGGTGGTAAAGTATAGTAACTCATAGTACGCTATAGTAACTTATAGTAACTCATAGTACGCTATAGTAACTTATAGTAACTCATAGTACGCTATAGTAACTTATAGTAACTGTCCGTAACACTCACCTAACATATTAAAAAGCGCAGCCTCCAGGGAGAAGGCATTGACGAAGGCGGAGTGCGGACCGCCGTGAGGCCACACGATCAACGGTAACTTCTTATTTGGTTCACTCGGTGCGAAATACAGTGCAGTAAAGGATTCTACGAAGAAATAAATTCATTTTGAATTAAAAACATATTAATTTAAGATCTCTCTCTATAATATATAGGTCCATTTTCTTATAAATAAATCTTACTAACATTATAAATGTGAATGTTGGATGGATGTACGTTTGTTTGAAGGTATCAGAACGGATGCATGGATCTCCGTGAAATTTGGTATATATGTAGAACATAGTATGTAAGATCACATAAGCTACTAATTATGTTTTTAATTGCCGCGGACGGAGTCGCGGGCGACAGCTAGTAAATAAACAAATCTTTATTGATTTACAAAATTTTACAAATTCTTAGGACAATGCCTCCTGTTGTAGGTTACCTTTGTTACAGGAGGTAGTGCCTTCTCTTAAGCTACATCTTAAATTGGTACTTATTTATGTTTTGTGTGTGTGTGTGTGTGTGTCCGTGTGTGCGTGCGTGCGTGTGTGTGCGTGCGTGTGTGTTAAAATGGCGAAAATCAAATAAGTACAAAATACTACAGCTAATATCCTGTCCATTTATAGAGGGTTACTGAAGTACTAATGAACTCACTGACTGCATCCTCACTGTCATGTTGCAGGTTCATATATTTGAGATGAGAGCTTGCTACTGTGTCCGGCACTTGACTCGCGGCAGTCACCTGCACCCACTGGATCTCCGCCTCAGAACCTTTGGCTGGCAGTCTCGCTATGAACAACTGTACAAATATAATAAAATATACTAATTGTCGGTTTCTGAACTTATAAACTAAACATCTTTGATAAAACAGAGATATGTTTCAAACGGGGATTTTGTCGGATCTCAGAAACCCACAGTAATATAGTAAACATCCTTATGGCAGTTCATAAAGGGTTCAGAAATAACTCTTTTAAGGGAAAATTTTAGTTACATCGTAATAATCTTAGAAACTGATTGAATTAATATGTTTTATTAACAATTAGATTATTAAGGAAGATTACTGGCTATTTAACATCACGCTATGGCCATCACGGACCGAGCTAACACAAAATTAAAAGACATCGCGGTGCACTGTCATCGCCAATAGATGGCGCTGGAGAGAGTATTTTAACGTCTATTCAATGCAAACAAACAAACAAAACTTTCCTCTTTATAATATTAGTAAAGCTGTGTGATTGTGGAATACCTGCGCTGGAGTGGTCATATTGGAGCACGTCGCGAGTACAACATCCGCCTTCACGTCCAGCACTGATGTCGACCCAATGAAGGATTTGTTGGAGATATCCACTATCCCACCGCCATCTGGTGGCATGAATAACTATAATATAACCAGTTGAATAATAAACTAGAAGCCTATGTGTTCATCCAGGCTATGTTCTTGATGTATGCCAAATTTCAAGGAGATTTGCGCAGCCGTTCTGGAGATATCTTCTAACAAACGCATTCATAATATTAGTAAGATAAGATTTTTTTAAGAAGCCAAATCGAAACTAAACGCAATTCATATTTGAACAAAAAAAAAGTTGTTCCAAATTACGTTAACACGTTCAAATGCCACCAACATGAGAAATCACTAAAACAAAATGGCTATGATATGGGTATCAAAATATTTAATTACGATACGCTCAAAATTATATTTTCTTAAAGAAATTACATATTTTGGTATACTGACCTATATCAAGCACATAAGACCTGACATCGTTCTTCTGCGGGGTGCTGAACACCAGCCTGCCTCCACTGGCGAAGCACCTGGTGGGCAGCCCCAGGCTGTACACGCCGTGGAATACTTCCCCATTAGAGGTGCTCATTTCTGTTGCTACTATGTCTAGCACTGTTGTTATTTGTGTCTGGAAATAATATATTTAAAAAAAAGGTCTTGATAGACAGACGGACGGACAACAAAATGATCCTATACGGATTCCGTTTTTTTCCTTTCGGAGAATGGAACCCTAAAAACAACATAATAATGCCCGTAACCCATTTGGGGTAGGTAGAGACTACGAACCACCATTTAGCGGGTTCCTGGCACACCTATCTAAATTATTCTACATGCATAAGGCAGTTTTTTACATATAAATAAATAGCTTATTTCTTGACTAGTTGTCGCCCGTGACTCCGTCGGTGTGAAACAAAAGTAAACTTACTACATAGCCTATGTGTTCCTTCAGACTATGTTCTAGATTTATGCCAAATTTGAGCGAGCCGTTCTGGAGATAATTTCTAAAAAACTTCCATCCATACATCCAAACATTCATATTTATATTAGTAAGATTTAAAAAAAATCTAATTATCTTATTAAATATTAATTGAACAATACAATGAAGATTACTCACATCATCATTTTTCTTTGCTAGTATTGCATGACAGGCGTGGTGCGGACCATCAGCAGGGCGCTGCAGCCACACCAGCTCGCCTCCAGCATTGTACCGCGGAGACCTCACAGCCATACCTTCTGATGATATCTTACCTACAAGGTAATGCCAACAACTGTAGCACTGAATGATCCTCGCATAATACCACAACCACACAGAAGACCTTAACAGTATCAGCGTGGTGGGGGGACCGCTCAAGGTCCTGGCATTTGAGGGCATCACAGACACCAGATTCGGATATAAAGGGGTGCTACAGTACCCCTTAATATACCCTATCTTTGGAAGATTTCGCCCAAAACAAAAATGGCGCAGCAAAAATCTCGCCGGAAATGCTAAGGCCCTACAGTCTGATGAGTGTGGTGCCGGAGGCCTTATATTACTACTCTTTCCCTTCCCATTCTATCCTATATAATAATAGGATGGGAAAGGGAAGATTTTATGGAGGGGACGCATTGGAAGGGAACATATCGTGTTTCTGTTTGTCCCTTTGAACTTGACATTGAGTCAGATATGACTTTATACATGACCAGCTGACGCCCGCGACTCTGTCCGCACGAAATTAAAAAAATATATAAGCCTATGTGTTGTTCCAGACTATGTTCTACAACTATGCCAAATTTCAACGGGATCCGTTCAGCCATTCTGGAGATACCTTCAAACAAACATCCATCCATCCATCCAAACATTCGCATTTATAATATTAGTAAGAAGTAAGATGTTGAAATAGTGTTAATTTTACTGTTACTTACTAAAGTTTCCATCCAAGGTAAGTTTGAAGATGTATGAAGGTCTGTTAGTACAGAATATAAGACCAAGTCGTCTCGGCTCTGTCTCCCACGCCACGCCCACAACACTTTGCCCCTCCGGACTGAAGCGGACCTGCAGCAAAACATATATATATTAACAAAATACATAAATATAATCTTTATTCTCTAATTACATATAAAGGGAACCTTACTAATATTATAAATGAGAATTTTTAGACATATGGATGGATGTTATGGATGATAATAATCTGGAGAATGACTCAACAAATCTCGCTGATATTTGTCTTAGATGTAGAACATAGGCTAGAAGAATGCTGAGGCTACATTTTAAATTTTCCTTTAATTCCGCGCAGACAAAGTCGCGGTCTATATTAAATTTTTATCATAATAATTATTATATACTTTTAACCTTATATCCTTTTCTGATAAAAAAAAACTCCAAGTGCGGTATAGAACGGAAAATATTGATTTCCTAATTAACCCTTCTATCAAGTAATGTTCATTCATCAAACCTAATATCAAATGATCCACTTTTTATATAGATTTACCTGTCCAGGACACCAGGTCTCCGGCAAACCCTCCAGCACAGTAACAGTCTCGGTGGCCAACTTGCACACTACCACCACAGAGAGGTGCTTGCCCACCAGCTGCTCGCCCCAATCTTGTCTGTATACAAACTCTTCACCCTACAATAAATTAAAACAATAAAAAAAGTAAATAAAAAAAATAATGTTGCATTACAAAAACATAAAAAACCTCTCTTAAGTTATACTTCATATTAAAGCACTTACTCTTTTCGGTGTGGATTCTCCACTACCATCAGTTTTGGCTTTATCCTCAGATTTCCTTTTAATATAAGGTTCTGATTTCTTTAACTTCTTCTCTGCGACATACACCACTGCACTTTCATCCTGCGACCAGTCCAAACTGCCAAACTCCGCTGCAAAATGTTACTACTTGAATAAAAAAAAACTATTATAAAAATACTCTACATATTTTTATAACAATTTTAAATGACCATCAAACCAACTAGCCGTAGCCCGCGAATCCGTCCGCACGGAAACTAGAAAAAGCTTAGTAAGTAGCCTACATGCTATTCCAGACTATGTTCTACATATGTGCCAAATTTCATCAAGATCTATTGAGACATTGTGGAGATATCTTCAAATATCCATCCATCTAAGTAAGATTTCCCCTATTAAAACACATATAAGGGTTTTACCTAATTATTTTTACAATAATTTTACTTATAATAAACTATGAGAGTAAAAAAAAATACTATTAAATATCTTATCAGAATAAAGTACATACAATCAGCGTACACATCTCCGTGAACATCCAGAGCGGTGAGATCAATGCAGTGTGCCAAGTTGTGACGACACCACACCTCCAGATACTGTTTCTTATCCTTGCCATCCTTCTCTTCACGTATCAATGCTTTAAACATACCTTTTGGTGATACTGATGATAGTAACCTATAAAAATTTATCATCTATGCAACTTCAATTAAATATCTACGAAGCACAATAAAGCATCAAAAGCCTAATCTTTAGTAATACAAAATAATCATAAGCTTGTTAATTTAAATCCCCTGTTCTGTTATCATAAATAAACCAGTTTATAATTTTTTATTTAAATCTCTTGTATTTATTTAAATACGTATTTTTTAACATTAAAAAAAATATGAGAAAGTGTATAAAATTATTTCTTGTTGTTCATCATAAAACAGAGAAAAATATCCTACTAAATATAGTGAGGGTAGCCAAGAAAAAGTTTAGCCAGGTCAAAAATCATTACATCTAAAATGCCCTAATTATATTAATAAACTTGTTTTACTATACTTAAATTATTAATCCATTTAACTTACTCATTACTAACATCCACACCGAATTCACTTTCCGAAATAACTTTAAGGTTATCATTTAAAATATAATCATGAAGATATTTCGTTGTCTTCCCCTTGTCCAAATTCCTAACTGACCACTTGCATGAGATCCTGTTTCCATCGTTGTTAAGTTTAGCACCAACTATAGACGGAATCTTTGATAACGTCTTGTAGGCATTAACAATTGTTTCTATCTGAAATACATATATTAAAACATATAACAATGACCATCAATTTATTTTATATGGTATCCATAGCACAATACCATATATTGCAATGAATAATGATGTTAATTTTATAATTGGTTACCACTTACAATATAATTAAACAATGAACAATAAAAAAATAAAACTTACTTGTGATGACATCCTTAGCATATCTAAAAATACTAATTGTATTTAGCTTTAGTTATTTTTAATCAAAAACCTGTAAAAATTACTATTTTAATTAATACAATCAATATGAAACTCTTGGAAAACTATACAAATAATTTGTGAATGTTTTATTTATATGCTGTACTTATCATATCAGTTCATTGTTTTACAATTGCAAAGTGCAAACAGTATTCTTATCAGATGATAGTGCAAAACCATAAAACTAAGGAACGCAAATATATTACAAAATGAACAAAAGCGATTATATTATAAAATGTTAGAATAAAATTATCAATGACCCTTCAATGTACGCTTTGAATTTTAATTGTATTGATAATTATTGCTTTACAAAATCGTATCTCACAACAAAGATTTTTTCTATGTAAACAAAAGTAAGAAAATTGTTGAGTTGGAACTTTGTAATGATCTTTTTTGAAAATGTATTTATATACCAAATAGTAGTACTATATAGTAACCGTTATAAATATAAAGTTTACTCTAGACCTAATGTTGTTTTTTGTTCCTACCTTTTACTTTTATGTCTATAAACTCTGTATTTGTATTTGTGTAAATATTAACGGCGCTCTCACTTCTTTGTTGTCAAAAATCAAAATATAAGAATCTTATGACAGTTTTTGACATTGACGGACTGCAAATTTTGAGGGTTACCAGTGAGCAAAATCCCTACTTCTTCGGAAAGTTGTCCATTTTCCAACTCCATTCATGCAACTCACTTGCAGTTGTAATTTTTTTTAGGAATTTCGAAATTATGAAAATGGCAACATTACACCGTGCGTGACGTTAGGCACTTATGCACCGAAGACTTAAAAAAAACCTGCGAAATACGAAAATAAAACAATAATATTGACGTTCAGTATAATTTTATTTATAAGAAAATACATTACATGTTAATTGCTTTAGATTAATAAGGTTTCACGTTAATTAAACACTTCATTATAAACATAAAATCAACACAAAAATATGGAATCCGAAGACCTACTGAGAGTGAGTTTATAATATTTTTACCCTATGTTAGTTTAATATTTTAATAACATAAATATATATTATATTTTTCAGATGACTCAAGCTGTGGTAATGTTAAAGCGGATTAAAGTTATTGAATGCCAAAAATGCACAAAAGCTTTTACTAAGCAGAAAGACTACAAACTTCATAAAATGAAACACGATCTTCAAAAAATGTAAGTATATATGTGTTAAAAAAAAATTGAGCCAAATTCATATTCTACCGACGTATCAATATAATAATAATATATATAATTTTCTTCATACATCAAGAATAAAAAAATGCTATAAATATGAAAATAAGTTATTATGGACTTTTTTTTCTAGTTTACACTTTATCTAACCTTGTTTTTCCAGACGTGTAGAAAGAATAGAAAAAAATAGGACTTTTTATGGCAAAAAGCCTGGTTATGTAAAGACATTACAATGTGACCAGTGTGACATGAGATTTGTTGCAAACAGTACTCTCAAAGCACATTCTGTCCTTCACAAGTCTTTCCCAAACATCTGTGAATGTGGTGTTGGTTTCTATGAACAAAACGATCTAGAATCTCATATGAAACTTGTTCATAACAAAGAAATTAAAAATTCTGCACAGAAGAAGATAACTTCAAATTAAATTAAAGAGAAACAAAAATTAAAAAAGATAAATTAAGTAAATAGGTAAGCATAATACTTTTAAGTTATTGTAAAAGATAGGTAAAAGACCAAAATGTTTGGTCATCATATAAAAACTTATGGAATTATGAAAATATATTATGATTGAGAGAGTTAGTATAAAAGTGTCTTCAATTTATTGGTATACTAGCTGTGGCCCGCGTCTCCGTCCGCGTGGCATTAAGAAAAATAATAATTAGTAGCCTATGTATTCTACCAGACAATGTTCTTTATGTATGCCAAATTTCATTGAGATCCATTCAGCTGTTCTGGAGATACCTTCAAACAAACATCCATCCATACATTCGTATTTATAATATTAATAATTCAAATTTCATATGTGAAAGTAATTTTGATATATGGTTTTTTTTTTAATATTTTGTGTGAATTTTTACATATTATTGGGGTTTTAAAATAAAGGAAGCCAATGTATTTTTATATGAGGATAAGTTTTTTACCAGAATTTTATTGGAATTTACGAGTTTTTTGTGTAAATTGTATTTTGTCCAATCAAGTAAATATTTTTAATCATGTCATTTATTTAGATGTAAGTTAAGTATGTAAGACAATAATTTGAATACATTAGTAAAGTACCAAAGTTTTTGTATCAGTCTTGCTTTAAACTGATTTATTAGTAAGGCTTAGATTGTAATATAAAGAGCATCGGTGGCTCAAGGGTCAAGCACTTGACTTGCAATCTGTAGGTCCTGGGTTCGAATCCGCCATGTACCAATGCGTTTTTTGATTTCCGATTTACATACGTACATTTATCCAATGTTCTTACGGTGAAGGAAAATATCATAATGCAACCTGCATATATCTGAGAAGATATTTAAAGATATGTGTGAAGTCAACCAACCCGCACGGGCCCAGTGTGGTTGATTATGGCCTAATCACCCTTAACTTAAGGTAGGCTCCGAGCCCCTCGGTGGGACCGTATAATGAGCTGATGATGAGATTTTTATAATGTAAAGATATATTTTATTTTAACTTTCTGGTCATAAAGCTAATTTGTAAAATGATTAATATTTTTATCGCAATAAATTAATTAAATTGTTGCAATTTTTACATATTTATTTTAATTCCAAATCTCAAATATTATGTACTATATATAATACAGTGTATATGTACTAGCTATGTAAAGATTGTACTATATTTTTGCTAATTGAATTTCTATAGAATATTATTTATCTTTTTTAAATTTTATATAATAATAGCATGATTATGCATCAAAATTGTTTGCCCTATTTTTGTAATTTTGTACAAAAAATCAAATAGTCATATGACATCAATATATTTTAAAAATTATTTACATTGAAAAATTATTTTATTTAAAAAAAAATGTCTTAATCATTGACTGATGTAAAACAGATTTTAATAAAAGATTTTATAATATTTAATTCTTTTATTTGTTGTTTTTATAAGCAATTTAATGGCGTTATCATGTTAAAAAGACTACTACAAAAAAATCTTAGATTTAGCCATTTTTTTTTTGATTATACAAATGTATAATTTTAAGAATAATTGTAACATAAATCGAAACTAAAAATTACCAATTCAACGGGAGTTTTAGACAAACTGTACCAAATCATTTAATAAAAAAAATCTACCATTAAATTTAGACACATCCGACGTAATTATTTTTTGTTTTTATCCTTCCTTGTTTTGATGGCGATCAGTTTCTAATATATACAAGTAGATTAACATCCTACACATCGTATAATACAATTACTGTATTAATCTGGTTCTATTATCTATAGGTATGTATATATAGCAATAGGTATGTTGGTACAATCGCGTACATTGGCAGTGTTCTACTTTAAAAGTGACAATCGATTGAACGTCTTCTACGATTTGTTTAAATCCTAAAAAAATGTGTTAGTCTTTTCAAATAACTTTGCGGCTGATTGCTTTCCCCCGCATCCCGCTACACACGGCTACACCTAAATTTGTGTTCTACGCAGCGATAAGCGCGAAGTTGAGAGCCGGTAACATATCTGAAAAGTTTTATAATAGTAGCGTATTTAATATACATTAGTCAGGAGTTCAAGAAAACAAAGCAGGAAACACCCAGTTATTGTGGGATAAGACAATTTTTACCTGACTGACTCAGGAGTGCCCTTTTATTATTTATTAGTGAACAAATTGTATTATCTGTAATTGTGATATCGCTAACGGATCCGACTGTACATCGAATGCGGCGACCGCGTCGCTTTGCCGCGCCGCTCGATACGCGCGTGGCGCACGGCCCGCGCGGCACCAGTGACAGCCCTGCTCGCAACTCACTACCACCCCTACGAAAACATAACCTAATTACTTATTAACTACGTTTTTTCATTGTTTTTTTTTATTTAAATCTTTTTAGAGTGCTTTTAAATACTCAACAAGTTTTTATAAAGATATCTCAGCAATCTTAAGGTAAGATTTTCTATTATATTTGCATATTAAATGGTAGTTATATTGAATTTAAATATTTTTTTATAAAAATATTTTTTGCAAATTATTAATAGTAAATTAAGTTGTTATAAAGATATTTTGCAATATTGATTTGTTTTGTCTAGTTTTTTACGTGTGAAACGTACATCTAATAGGATTTTTTGTCTAGCTCTTGTTACAAAGAGGTACAGTTAGTCAATGGATGAACATGGCAAATTGTAAGAAGCCATATTCGGAGGGTTCAAAATCGATCGATGGGGTTACTGCTAGTGTTACATTATTCCCAATTTGAACCTTAACACGTAACATACAAGGACTATTCTTTATTCAATAGTTTAGTTTTAAACCTCCTAATCGATCTAAACTTCCATATCTGAATACAATTTCAAATTATATTTCTCTAATGAAATCCACATTTCTATCAAATTCGACTTTTTAAATATTTTATGTTTTCATGGCAACTTGAAATTTAAATTGTGAATTAGATTTTTAAAACGATTTTAATCTATTAAATTTCAGGTTGGACCAATAATTAACAGAAATATATCAAAATGAATGAAATAGATTTGATAAAAGAAATCGAGAAGCATCCTATACTTTACGATAAGTCAATAAGCGGTTTCAACAAGACGAAACTGAGAGAGGACGCCTGGAGTGCTGTACGAGATTCACTCAATGTATCGGGTAAATAAAAATCGATTAGTTTAATATAAACAAAATGAAAAGCACCACTGACAGTCGGTTATAACACCTATGGGAAGAATGCGAATTTTCTTAAATTAAAAAAAAAAATACTTTCTGCACATACAGCCACAACTGTCAACTTTGAAAAAAAATTCTACTAAATTAAATATGATTTTATGCAACCTACTAAAGCGTAAAAATATAACATTTTTTTCTCTAGCATTGTACTCTAGTCAAGGTATTTAATTTCGGATCCTCGATGAATATTTCAGAGACGGAGTGCAAAAAGAGATGGCGTTCGCTGCGAGATTCATTCATAAAGCTGCAGCGTACACACGGCGGCCGCACGCGTTGGTCCTACCACCACGCCATGCGCTTCCTGCTGCCGCACATCGAAAATAGGTGTGACACTGACGTGCAGAGGTAAGCCTGCACATTGCACATTGAACATTGCACATTGAACATCGCACATTGTACATAGCATATTCGATTTGTATTTTTAGACATTATTAATTAGAATCCTTTGGCGCGAATGTCGTACTTTAATCCAAATCCAGTGTCAGAATGAATAGTGAGGGGACATAAACGTCGACATTTTAGTAGGGCTAGTGTTGCTTCAATACACTTGCACATTTTGTAGTTTTCTTCCTAACAGTACAAACAACAGCCTGCAATAATACACTGCTGAACCAAAATCCCAGTAACAGACTTTGGAGAAACTTGAAACTTTAAATGTCTCGCGAAAGTTTTAATTAGTTTTTTTTGAAGAGTTATAAAAGTAATATAATAATATTCAAATATGTTTTGACTAGTTGTCGCCTATGGCTCCGTCCGTATGGAATTAAAAATAAATTAGTAAGTAGCCTATGTTCTTCCAGACAATACTCTACATGTGTTCTCAATTTTATCAAAATATGTTAAGCTGTTCCAGAGATATCTTCAAACATCCATTTACCTATCCATTTAAACATTCGTATTTTATAATATTAGTAAGATGAACACTTAAACTTTTACAGATCAAAGAAAGATACCGAAGATTCGGATCCTGAAGAAGAAATAAAACCGCGCAACACTCTACCTGACATCTCCTTCCCGGCCACTGAAGTAATGACGAAATACGATGAAGATGAAGATTCCCAACCGTCCCCTAAAAAACAACGTCTCCAATCCATTGACGAAGAGAACAGTTGCCATTGCAACAGAACTGATCCGGACGAGTTGTTCCTTCTTAGTTGTTCCTCGACATTGAAAAGGTTGAATTCCAAACAGAATGCTGCTGTTAGGTTGAAAATTCAACAGGTTCTTTATGAAGCTGAGTTTGGTACGCAAATGGATATGCCATATGTTACTCCGGCAAGTGAATGTGGTTATGATGCTTTGGATGGTCATGAATAAAAACACCTAACTTATCCGACTGATATGGTATGTTTATATGTCTATTAAGTTCTCTTGTAGCTTAAACGGTTGTAACTTTGTTATTTAATTCGTGTTTTACTCCTGAATGTCATAGGTAAAGTCTTCTTGCCCCTCACTTAATGGAGGTTGGCCGTCAGCGATCCCAATCCCCGTCTCATCCCAACCGAAAAAGTTGTTGAACTCTAGCTAAAGTGGTCCATACCCGAATGTTTCTTAACCACGACTTTCTTTTCCTTCCAATCCGTCTTTTGCCTACAATTTTGCCCATTGTTGATTTGAAGAAGTTAATATTTTTCGTGTCGCAAGACATTGGGCCATGTAGTCAGTCGGTTTTTTTTATTTCCCTTTTGTTAAATAAGTGTTTTGATGTATCGTGTTTGTTGTCCAATTGTGGTGTTGCAATTTAATAAATTATGTTTTTTTTCAATTAAGTCTTAATATTTAAGTTTAAGTTAAAAGCGAATGTTAGTAAGATTGTTTCATTTTTGGATCAAATAATTTGTTACTAAATATTTCATTCGAAAACTGTTATGATATTAGTTTTGTAACCGAGTTATTATTTTTATTTAAATAATTTTTTCGGCATGAAACACGGTTAGAAAAAAAAATATAGTTTTGCTTTTCACCATTTAAAGAAAAATAAACTATTTTATTCAAATTGATTTGATATTTTATTTAATAATCTTATTCTCTTTATAAATTTGAACTTCAAAACAATGATATAATATTCGATAGTAAGTAAAATAAGCATAGATTAAAAATTGATAAACCATAGAACTTGACCATGGTTTTATGTTTAATTGCTCATTTACTCTTAATGAATTGTTGTCTATGACGCGATCCAGTAACTCCGAGTTTGCCTTGAACTACTAAATTGACGTCTAATAAATCAATTAAGGATCCATTCATCAGTTTATATTAATACTAGGTATCACCCGCGACTGCGTCCGCGCGGATTTAAAAAATTTTAATAACCGATGTGTTCTTCCAGACAATGTTCTATTATACATCTATGCCAAATTTCATAGAGATCCTTTGAGCCGCTTTATACCTCGCATTTATAATATTAGTAAGAAGTAAAATATATCATACAACTTTATACCTAAATACATAGAGGTTTGTTGGCATTTTTGACTGATTCAACATAATTTTCATCCATGTCATTAAAAACATATTTCTATCTTTATCATTCTCTTTGCAAATAAATGAGACAACATGTTTTTGTTTCGGCGTTTAAACAGTGGAAACCACAAGTTAGTAACACGATCACTAACGTAAGCGGCACACAACTACGTAAAGCAAGAATGGAAACTGTCCAAATATTGTTCAATAAATAACCGTTGTAGAGTAAAATGAACTTTATGTGATGGTAATACGGTTAGTTTTCGAATAACAGTTAAATAATACCATATTTCTCCGAGAGTTAAAAGTTTGTAAACTGTGTTGTTTTAAGCATTTAGATGCGTTCGTTCAGGAAGACTTTCCTTTTGACTACAATATTGTAACGTAGCAGTGTCGAATGAAAAACAATTTTTATGACCATTTTACTTCTTACTAATCTTATATCTTATTCTTATATAGGATGGATGGATGGATGTTTATTTGAAGTTATCTCCAGAACGGATGAACGGATCTCTATGGTATTTGGCATAGATGTAGAACATAGTCTGGAAGAACACATAGGCTACAATTTTTTTTTGACTTCGTCGAGTTTACTTTCGTTGAGTTGCGAGCGACAGCTTGTTTAAAAATCATCATCATCATCATCATCAGCTCACTATACGTCCCCACCGAGGGGCTCGGAGCCTACCCTAAGTTAAGGGTGATTAGGCCATAGTCAACCACGCTGGCCAAGTGCGGGTTGGTTGACTTCACACATATCTTTGAATTTCTTCTCAGATATGTGCAGGTTGCATCACGATGTTTTCCTTCACCGTAAGAACGTCGGATAAATGTACATATGTAAATCGGAAATCGAAAAACACATTGGTACATGGTGGGATTCGAACCCAGGACCTGCAGATTGCAAGTCGAGTGCTTGACCCCTGAGCCACCGACGCTCTCTACGTTTAAAAATAAAAAAGATCAATTTTTTTTATTACTCGTATCGCTATGCTTCTTTTATTTTTGACGTCTGCTCTAACTTTGGGCCTAGCATGAATATTTTTGACAAACGCAATCGTATCGTCATCGACATATTTTTAATAAAATTTTTGCGCTATATAGCGTATAGGAAGTTATTTATTTAATAAATTTAAAATAAGTAATTAAATGACTAATTAATTAAACTACCAAAATAATACTATAAACTATATACTAAAACTAAACCAAACTAAAAATAAAATTAAATAGCGTATAGTATACTAAAAATGTTACTGATTGTGACATTATTATGACGATACGAAGACGATTGTCGAAAACATTCGTGATTCCCTCACTTTGCTAGCAGCTTCTAAGATGTACGCTGTGTCAACACCGTGACCTTGACCGCCATTCTGCAAACAATCCAACCCTTTACCATGTTTAGCAGTTAAGATAAAGTTAATTATGTAATTATACGATTGTAATAGAGATTTTTTATAACGCAGTTTTGTGCTGTCTTGGCAGAACTTGAAATATAATTATGAATATCGGCTTGTATGGGATAATGACGTAATTGGTAATGTCTGCCAAAATTTAATCTTTAATCAAGGTTAATTCAAAAATAGCTCAAAAGCGGAGTATATTCTATGAAATAACCACGCGTGTGTTGCCACACTAATCTTACTTACTATATTATTATTATTTTTTTTTTATATCTCTAATTAAATTTTATTATACATCCTTATTTCTATAATTACATAAAGTCTTAAATCTATGATATAAAATAAAACATTAAAAAAAACGAATAATTCACTAAAATATATTATTAAAAGGAGTCCCCTTAGGCAAGGTCCCGAAGATAAATATATTATTATTATATTTAATAGAAATGGGAATATATAGATGGATGGATGTTTTTTTTTGAATTAATCTCTAGAACGGCTGCATGGATTGCGCTGAAATTGGCATATATGTAGAAGATAGTCTGGAAGGGCACATAGGCTACTATTTAAGTTTTTTTAATTCCGCGCGAACGGTGTCGCGTGCGACAGCGAGTATTGAATATTTACATACCAATTTTCCCTTTATTTGAATATGGAATGCAATTTAAATAGAACAACAATATATCAATAGACCTTCAAAAAGCTATTAATTATTTTGTTGAACAATAATTTAAAAATATGTCAAGTTAATGAAGCGAGAAATAGCACAATTCTGCAGATTCTTATGTTTTTTATGCGTTTGTAAGAATTTAGTTTTTATTAGTTTTAGACATACTCAACTTATGGTTGATTTCTGAGACCAATATCTCTGTATAAAACATATCGTCATCCCTTTCTTACATGTTTGACAAAATAGAGATAACCATGTGATATTAAACAGAGATTTTAGTCTCGGAAACTCACGGCTAATTTCACAGCGCTTCCCTTTTTACTCTGTATCCTTCTTTCTTACTCTAATGTATGGCGACTACGTCCGCGCGGAATTAAAAAAAAACTATTGGTCGCAGCGTAATGTTATATAGCCTAAACCCTTCCTCTATAAATTGAATATCAAACAAAAAAAGAATTTTTAAAATCGGACCAGTAGTTCCTGAGATTAGCGCGTTTAAATAAACTCTTCCGCTTTATAATATTAGTATACATTACATTACAAATGTTCAAATCCTGTTTACTTTAACTATTTCGATGTTGAACAAGAAAAACCGGAAACGGAAATGTTATCATTAAATGAGTAATAACACTGCATCGGATGACATTGACATAAAAAAAAAAACTTTTGTATTGATTTGTGTTCTTTGAACTTGAATATGACTGTTTAATTTACGTGTGTAGATAGCGAAATGATTACGTGACCTTTATCAAAATATACTTGAAATTATTTAATTTATTATTATTAAATCATTATTTTTAATGAGGTTATTGTTGAATAGAGTTCGATTACATTAAACGAGCAATGAAATTATTTAAACTTACATGAGACATTTTAAAGACAAACTATCCTTCGCCCGCGATTCCTCCGCGCGTAATTTAGAAAAAAATAGTAGCCTATGTATTCTGCCAGATGATGTTCTACATCTATGCCAAATTTTAGCGGGATCTATGCAGCCGTTCTGGAGATACCTAACATACGGCCATCCAAACATTCGCATTTATAATATTTAAAAAAATAAAACTCGTAAATTACGAAATTCATTATTGATAAAATAAAACGTATGACTTTTTAGGTCGCATTTCATAAATAGAACAGAATACTCTATGCTTTGTTATCGAAATTATGATTGACCTTTTCTTATCTGTTCTTTTCAATTCATTTGAAAAAAAAACATTTATAAATGAATGGTTGCCATTCAAATAGTATATTTTTTACCAAAAGCAACTAAATATTTGATATTTACGTGTACATTTCAATGAATATTTTAGAAAAACTATCATAGTGTCTGTCGCATATTGTAGATTTAGATTAGTATCTGCACTTAAGACCTGCTTAATTAATCAATTAACATCTCAGAGTACGGCAGTTAGTGTCTATTATTTTTATAAAATTAATCTCTGGGAAATTATAACTTTATAATTCATCTAAAAGTTCACATCGGAATATACTTCGTAACGCGATACGCACACATCTTCGTCAGGTTTGATCATTACACTGAAGACAATGAAGTTTTCATCAAATACACGCAAATGTTGCAATAACGCACACTACATACAGGTGTATGTAGACACGAAGTTTATAAAGAAAAATGACATATTATTAATTGTATAACAAAATAATATTTATTAAAATTTAACTACGCCATTTGCCACGCATCGTATCCTCGAATATCACATTTGACTTAAGATCTATCAAACATTCATGATTTTATCACAATGTTTTACAAAGCACATAAAAATACACATCCAAAAAAATTAAGACTATGACAAAAATAAAAATAATTCGCTCGTAAATTCCAAATATAAAAACAATTACAGTGTATACTCGACCAGCTAGAAAACATTCGCATCGGCTTTTGTTTTACCACGTAACAATATGAGTTTAAAGTTCAGAAAATAATTATTCAACATACTTTACATCACTGAATACCAATGAGGAACATAAATATTAATGACCCGCGCCCTACACGAGCTGCCCACCTCACAGAATCTGCCGGACGTACGGCAACGAAATCTGGAAATGTTCCTTAATCGTCACTTCTTTGCCATATCTATCTAACAGCTCGAGCACCACGCCATTCGTCCAGCCGAAGCCGTCTTGCACGGTGTACTCACCGCCACTGCCGTGGTGCCCCGGCTGTACGGCGCTGTACTTCTCGAACATTTTTTTCCAATTATTATACCCAATGTAATTAGCGCAAATCCAAAGCACGGCCTGTTCTTTAGCCAAGTGCTGCGCTTCCGTGTCCCCGCTGGCGTCTAGGCCACCGATGAGAATACTCTGTGTCGGTGGCCAGGCGTTCGGATAGTCCCACTGCTCGCCCGAGTTAAGGATGGAAGCGGGGATCCCGCCGGGGAAATCCAAGGCGCCGGAGGATAGGAGATATCTCACTAAAAGTGACGCGTATTTCGGCGCTTCAGATTTGTCGACGGAGTCAGTCCAGAGCGGCGTTGCACAGCTCGGGTAGAAGTGCCGCCTCCTGGTGTTCGCCATGGAGTCGTAATCGTACCACACACCGTCCACGGGGTCCCACAGTACCTGTTGTATGGCGCGGCGCCAATACTTCGCGAGGCTGTACCACTTCTGAGCCATGCGTCTGTCCTTCAACCGGTTACGGAAATCGCCGGCGTGTTGAAGCGCCCCCGCAAATATAGCGTTCAAGTCGACCGGTATAATTCTACTAGCATGCACGTCCGTTATGTTGCCTAGGATGTCGTCACCCGCCGTCACGAACCATCGCGACGAGAAATCCCAGCCGCTCTCAGCGGCGCTCTTCATCTCAGTGTAAAAGTCTTCCCGTTTTTCTTCATCCGTCAAAATTCGAGCGTGCGTGTAATCCTCGAAATAAGACTCCGGACGCGGTCCTTTAAAATTTATATCGGACAGATATCTTAATAATACATATTTCTTCTTGTCTAGCTCGACGGTAACCTTCTTATTGTTCAGCCAGTAGTTGAGCTCCTTCTCGACGGTGCCGACGTGTTGCTCCAGCCAGCCGAGATCACCGGTAGCGGCGAAGTAGCTCGCCACCATCGCGGCCAGGAGAGGCGGTTGACTCCTTCCCATGTAGTATATCCGATTTCCGTTGGGAATGTATCCGATTTCATTAACAAGATGGAAAAGGTTCTCGATCATACCCCGAGCGGTCTCCGTCATGTTGCTGAGAAGAAGGCCCCGCACCATCCAGTATGAGTCCCAGTAGTACAGCTCCTTAAACCTTCCGCCGGGAACGATGAAGCCGTTCGGCACGTAAATAAAACTATACTGGCCAGGATTCGACAAAATATCGGGGTTCGCTTTTCGTCCCAGTTTGGCCCACAATCCGATCACATTTTTCGCAAACTGTCGCAGCTTGGGGTCGACGATGCGGTCCAAAATCGGAGGATCGGGGTCGAAGTCTGGCGGCTCCCAGACCTCCAACTCGTTCCCCTCCGTAAAATGCGCGTCGACGAATTTTTTCATTTGGTCCAAAGTCGGATTCTGGTCGGTGTCGTGAATTAATTTCGCGTAGTCGGCCAGCGTCTCATTTTCCGTGTAGACGAGCTTGAGGTCGACGAACGTTTTAGAGTCGGGGAAAATGCGAGCGAGCTGCACTCTGTGGAGCAGATCGCCGCTGCAATAAATCGATGAGTTGCAAACCGGCACTGCGGTGAAAGCGTTCGTGCACGCGCCCAGGATGCCCAGCACCGGGTACAGCGGCAAGCAGCGTGGCAGGCGGACCATCAACATTTTCATCACTTCAATTTTGTTACTTCAAATTGCGCGAGCGCAGTTTCGCGCTACGAAGGTACGCGCGACGCTCCAAGCGTTGTCGCGAGGGCGATCGACGCGAGTCGAATGGCCGCGCGTCCGCCGTGCGACCGGTAATAAACGTGGAGATGTGTGTCACTGGCCGCGGCCGCATCCCGACGACCGCGGCGGGCGGCGGCGCGGCGCGGCTTCCCGAGTGACGCAACGGCCACGGCTTTCACTGGACACACCCGCACTGGGTCACTGTCGCGCCCCCGTCGCCGCCGCCGCCCCGGCTAGTCCGCACCAGTTTTACTTCCGACTTTATTGCAACTGGCAAGTGCAACGTGAACATGATACACGGCCGCCTACGTTATAAATGTCAAAACAAATCAGATAAGGGTAGGGCTGTAGCATTCACGATATCACTAGACGTTATCGGCTATTTCAGTTGTTCACGTTTTACCTTGATAAGTAATAAGTTCGTTCGCTTTCATTATTAAATACTATTATCAAACATACAATTTATCACAGTTTGACGCGATATAATGTGTAAAATGAATGACATTTTACTGAGTTTAATGAAACGAACAACTTAAAAAAAGCAAGCTAATGTACAATTGTGCGACGAATCTATTAATTATTATGTCCAGAAAAATACACGATTCAAATTTTCGTCACAAATATTTTCAGTAAACAAATAGAGTTAGAAAAAATATCTTCTTATTAAAAGTTACTACAGAAGTTAGTTAGAAGAAGCTAATTTAGCGTTTTTTAGTTGCTACCATAAACGACATCCCACCGCACAGCACTACAATGACGTTTAAAACACACACTCAGAGACGTCCAATAAGCAACGAGAATTCTGCGCTTGCGCACTTGCAGCGTATACGTCATTTATATAAAGCGGGAATCAATTATAACTGTCTTCTGTGATCATTATTTGACATTTAATCATAAGATTTTCGAAATGTCTTCAGTTTACATTTTTGACTAAAAACCTTGCCGTGAGTTTCAATTGGTAAAAACTCACTCATTCTCTTTTAGAAGTTAGCAATATTTTTCTCAGTGACAAAATACACGATAACAATATAATTTCATAGTAGAAATCACCAAGGAAACATAACAATTAAACATCTATTGAAGCATCATGCTTGAAACCTGTTTCAATATCATTATGTGTTATTTATAGAACAAATAATTGCACCTTCATCAGTACTGATATTATTTATTTTGATTACAATAAATTAGTTAGAAAATGTATATAATCAACGATATCAGACATTTTAATCTTAAAATTGAGCAATATTGTATGTTATTGTTATTGTATTGAGTATTTTGAGACGCTCAAATACACGCCGACAAAGTTATCTGACCCGTTATTAAATCAAATTAATTTTTGACAGCTGACTAGCGCCCCTATCAAAGTAACAAAAATGTCACTAGACTTGTCATATTGTAGCTGTCTAGTAATTTTTTTTTATAGCACTTTCCTTGTCTAAGTAGGTTTTATATGTTTAGTGACAGAAC
Organism: Papilio xuthus; assembly: GCF_000836235.2. Taxonomy (NCBI): domain Eukaryota; kingdom Metazoa; phylum Arthropoda; class Insecta; order Lepidoptera; family Papilionidae; genus Papilio; species Papilio xuthus. Next base: position 5,122,838 of record NW_013531107.1, on the reverse strand, counting down.
TTTAGGCGACAGTAGCGCCTCTTTTAGTGGCCTAATCTTGTCGCACAACTAAATTAAAAAAAAATAAAACGACAACAAAATTCTGACACAGCCGTTTATTATGCTTTGATAAAAATCTGTTAAATTATACTAATACACATATTTAAATCACAACCACAATATATTTTAACATGGTATTTTTGATATTTGACAAAAATAATTATAGACCAGCACTATATTACGAATAAAATAACAGTTATATGAAAATATATAACAAGTGGTTTTGTTTGTTTAATAAATATACGCTTTTAAACTAAACTAATATATTCAAATGTACTTCTTTTCTTTTGACGTAATTTTTTTTTACTAATTAAAAGTAAATTAAAAAATACTTCAAAATAAAACTCTCGTGAAATATTAATTTTAATTTATAATACTATTTCATACTAATTGAAAAATTTTAAAAATACCTTTTTAAACATATAAAATAAATGAATGTATCTTGTTAAAAATTGATTTTTCTTAGGTTTTTAAATAAATTAAAATAATTTCAATGCACTCGTTCGTTTACAGAATCGCTGTCCTTGATAAGTTTTTTTTATAACAATGGCGGACGCAAAACATGAGCATTGAGCCAAACAGAACTTATTTTTGTTACTATCACAATTAAGTAATATTATTGAATGCATACAAAATCTATTTGACATTTTTAGATCTTTCTCTGAATAAACAGATGTTTAATGTTTTTAACATTGGTCTTAATGCAAAAAAAAGTTGTTCTAAATATTATAAAATCTCATATTTTTTTATCATTTTATAATATGTACAACTGGAAATGTTTTAATTCATGGCACTGTTATTATATTACTAAAATAAAAATGCAATTATTAATGACAATATATCCTAACCGTTATGGCTTAACAAAAATAAGTAGTAGGAAAATATATAGTTAACAAAGGTCTTATATCAAATATAACAAAAAGAAGAAATGTCCTCGAAAGGTTTAACGTGAATTTCCTATTTTCTCTCGTTCAATAAGATATCATTGATACCAATGCTGCTACTATTTAAGTACAATTTGTAGGAAGAACTTTAAAATTACTAACAAAAGTTTAATCTTATTAAGTACTTAGGAAAATAAAAGAAAAATGAAAATGGAAAATAATACCTCTTTGGTCTTGTCAAAATACTAATTAGCTTCAACAGACTCGACGGATAATTCTATTTCTGAAAAGGATTCATCGGATAATTCCGGATTCGAATCACTTGCTGTCATTTTGTAAGCGTAGTTCTTGATCATTTCCAGTACAACGCCGTTCGACCATCCAAAGCCGGCCTGCACCGTGTACTCGCCACCGCCGCCTATCCTGCCGGGCTGTTCCACATCGTACTTCTCAAACATCTGCTTATTATCTGTAAAACCTTTCAAACAGGCTCGTACCCATTTCTGAGCTATATCAAATGCTATCTGCTTAGCTTCCCGTGTCCCTAGTGCCCTTAGCGCATTGACAGTTACACTCACTAGAGGTGGCCAGGCATTTGGATAGTCCCATTGCTCGCCGCTCTTTACCAAGGAGGATGGAATACCGCCTGGGAAATCAAGACCTTGAGAGTCGCGCAAGTAACTTATAATTCGAGGAGCACGCTCCATCAATAGCTTCCTGTCAACCGCTTCCATCCACAAAGGCGCCACGTTACTCGGGTAGAAGTATTTACGATATTCTCCGCTCTCTACATTGTAATCGTACCAGATACCGTCTTCATTGTCCCACAGGACATCCTCAATAGTGGTGCGCCATTGTTTAGCGAGGTATGCCCAGTGAGCGGCTTGCCGTCCATGGTGCAGTAATCCTTGGAAGTATGCTATATTTTGTAGAGCATTGGCGAAAATTGAATTCAAATCTACGGGAATAATCTTTGTGGTATGAATCGTACTTAAGTTGCCGGTGTTCTCACCGTTGGGCCCTATGAACCAGCGGCTCGAGAAGTCCCAGCCGCTTTCGGCGGCGCTTTTTATATCAACGTAGAATTCTTTCTGGCGCTCTTCGTTCTCGAACTGTTGAGCGAGCGTATAATCTTCGTAATATGACTCAGGTCTCGGTCCCGTGCTGGGAGCGTAGTATCGCAGCAGAGTATGCGACTTGCCATCTTTTTCAAAAGTGATCGTTTGTGTTTCAAGCCAGTACTCTAATTCGTATTCTAGTGCTTCGATATTAGCTTTAAGAAAAGCGAGGTCCTTCGTTTTTTGAACGTACAGTGACACCATCGCCGTTAGTAGGGGAGGTTGGCTCCGCTGTGCATAATATACTCGGCTTCCGTTGGGAATGTGGCCTAGTTTCTTCAACAATTGTATAAGATTATCTATCATACCGCGCGCTGTGTCCTCCATTCCGCAAATAAGCAGTCCTTCTAAGATCCAGTACGCATCCCAGTAGTATATTTCAGTAAATCTGCCTCCGGGAATAATAAAGCCATTTGATATCGGTATGAAACTGTAGAGGTCTGGCTTCTCAAAGACTATCGGTTTCACTTTCCTGCCGAGGGTCGGCCAAATGCTATTGATATCTTGGGCAAATTTTCTCAGAGTTTTATCTCTTATTTCGGCCAAGAATGGAGGATTATCGTTGTGATCCGTCGGTTTCCAAACTTCGATTTCATTTCCTGATTGGAAATACTCATCGACGAAGTTTTTTATTTGCTCCTTGGAAGGGTTTCTGTTTGTTTTTTCTAATAACTCATTGAAGTCAGCTAGCGTTTTGTTTTCATCATTTTTAAGGTGTAAATCAACGAAAGTTTTAGAGTCTGTATAGATTCTCGATGTCTGAACGTAGTGCAGCAGATCACTATTGCAGTAGACAGGTCTATTGCAAGATGGCGGCAATTCATCAGCTGATATAAGAGTTGCAAGTGCTAATATCGTCGGCACGAGCATCTGAAAAAAGAAAAAAGATCATAAATTAATTTGACAATAGAAGTCTAGTCTATGGCGAATTACAATGCAATTTCTAATTTTTATATTAATATATTTTTCTGTACTTGGCATTGTTACAAGTTGGAGTAAAATATTATTTCTAACATTTCATCGTATTAACTTAATTTGAGGAAATTTAAAGCATTGTCTCCATGTATACAAACTCCAGCATGTTACGGAAACAATGAAAAAATTATAAAAGTATTTAACTTCAAATGTGAACTTTTTAAAAATCAAAATCCTATACAAAAATGTTGTTATCTGTTTTAAAATAAAAAAATTAAAGCACATAAAACTGGTAATACTAGCTCGTATAAAAAAGTAATCATTTTGTTAGGGGTCATATCGATTAAATTCCTTAAACCAGAATTTAAAATAAAAAATTAATACGACCAGCTATCGAGGAACCTACTTTATTTTTATTTATAATTTAATTTCTTATCATTTTAAACCATATAAGGTGCATTTATTCATAACATACACGCTACTATAACAAATAATTATTAAATAGCCTAAACATAACTGACTGTGGCCTTGTAATATGTACATTATTGTACCTCGTAATTGTTGCTCCATATATATATATGGAGCAACAATTACGAGGTTCAACTTCATCTAATTCAATTAAATTACCAGTTATTACGAGGCCAAAAAAATCCCATATCCAAAATTTAAAATTGTTTCCACGAGGTGCTCAGTAAAATCGATGGTCGCTCAAAGCGGTCAAGGCCGTAATGGGCACTGCTAAATATTAGCAGATGAATGTTAGCGAAAATTTTTACAATCAATCAATTATTGCCAAACTTTGCAGCTCATGGTCGTTACTATTATATATTCTTTTAATAAAATAAGACATAAATAAACAATACATTTATTAAAAACGATTTAACCAATACTAATATTTTCTGACCATATATGCATTCAAATTATTAAAATATCGAATGTAGCACTGTCACAACGTAAGTCTAAATTAAAAACGTTAATTGTAATCAATGGAATTAAAAAAAAAACTTTGACAGCTGTCAATTCGTTGATGCGTGATGACGAGGAGTAAAACCATTGAAAAAATCGCGCGTAATCAAGATAATATTATGAAAGCGTACGATTGACATGATGGAGATGTATTGCAGCAACAACTTATCAATATAATCTCCGATTGACAGCAATAAGATTGTCTTTATTTATACTCTGTTTTTTCTCTACATTTGTTAACCGCGTTACTAGCACGTGTAGTAAACATTTTCTTGATTTTTTTAAACAATATGTTTTTGCGCATTTGCAGTTACTATTAATTTCTAATATTAGTACTAAATCAGTAATCAAGTAGCAACAAGACATTAAAAACCAGTTCTGTTTTAATTAAGGAATCGATAAAACCATTAGTCCAGTTGAGAACCTGATCGCTAATCATTAAGGTGAACAAGGTTGTCTAAAAAAAACTAAATCCTTCTTGTTATATAGTTTGTTGACTTTTATTTAGTTTGTATTCATATAATACTAATACTAAAAGAGTTTTGTTAGAACGAAAAAAAAAACTATGAATAATTAAAATTAGACTTTTGGAATGACCTTTTAAACACTTCGACGCCTAATTTTTTTAAACAAATTTCCTTTATCTTAATAAAAAATGTCCCACAGTTTATAAAATTGTCAATTTAATTTTTTAAAGCCTAAAAAATGCTGAACGCTAAAACGATGTAGATTAAAAAAAAAATTAAAAACATAAAAATACTTTTCTAAATTTATCGAATGTTACCAGGAGAGTAGTAGTCATATGTATGAGTTGTAGAATTATGTATGTACATGTATGTATGTGTATCTACGTAATGTAAAGACAATGGATGTTTATGTTGTATTGTAAGACATAATTGTCCGATTTTATTCGCATTTGAAATGGTGAGGTTCTAATTTTCCGCGCCTTATTGTTGTGGTAGATTCTATGCTTGTAAAAGTACAGTCATTAACAAAAACTTTAGCATAAATTTTACATGCATATTGAAAATATATTATTTTATTTATTGTTTATGTTATATTATGAAGTGAGTCTAAATATGTAAAATGTTATTGTTATATTGAAATCAATATAAATTTAAATTTGTAACAACTGTTAGGAAGAAAAACAGACACTGTGCCGGTGTACTGGCACAACACTAGCCTCACTAAAATGTCGACGTTTATGTCTCCCTCACTGTTCTTTCTGACACTTGACTTTGTAATGAAAGCACGCCATTCGCGCCTAAGGATTCTAACTAATCTTATAATAATATTATAATTCTTCTGTGAGTGTGTATGTCACTGAACTTCTCTCAAACGACTGGACCGATTTTGATGAAATTTTTTGTGTGTGTTCAAGGGGATCTGGGAATGGTTTAGATTCACAATTTTGTCCGCTGGACAATGTTTTTTTAATTAATTTTTAATTTATTAGTAGTTGTTGATTTTTGGAATGTTTTACATTGTATCCGACAGACGGCCCTACCATCGCAGTGTCAAATTTTAAATAATATTCGAATTAAAGACGTGTAGACAGGACAACGTCTGTCGGGTCCGCTAGTCTTATATAAAAATTTTCGTGTCACAATTTTCGTTCCCATACTCCTCCGAAACGGCTTGACCGATTCTCATGAAATTTTGTGAGCATATTGAGTAGGTCTGAGAATCGGCCAACATCTATCATTAATCCCGCGCGGACAGTCGCGGGCGACAGCTAGTAATGTCTAAAACTACACAGTATATCATGGTTACTACAATTACTAGTTACTTTTGTTTTATTGATTGGCCTTAGCATCAGTCACGGTGTAAAGAAACTGCGACAAATATAACCTTTGTTATCGGAACTGTTAAACATCGTCGCAAACTACTTGGTTATATGCTTCACTTAACTCTCTTACAATTAATTTCCTGTGCCGAGATACTTGTTAAAAATCAAACACCCACTTATTCACACTCAGAGACGCTGATAATAATTAGTTACTAAACGTACTAAACAGCCCGACTCACGCACGCACACACGCAAGGTATGAATTACTCAGCCGATTCAGCCTTATAAGTTACAGGGGTTCAGAATTGGATGACTTTACCGGTAAAAAATATTATTTTATTTGGTAATAGAGGATAGTCACCTAATTCGCGATATAGCGAAGCAACCGCTGTCCATGGACATCTGCAATTGCAGATTCGTTGCCTTTCATCAATGGAGGGGTGGAACGCACAGAAATATTATATTTCCCCTTCCTATGCGTCCCCTTCACCGCCAAATCCACATCCCCTTTCCATCATTTCCTTATAAGAAAAGGGTGGGAAGGAAATATAGACTAAAATTAGCCCTAACTGAAACACATATCTTTTGTACGCGTATTGACAGTGGAAGTACAGTAATAAAACTAAATTAAATTTTCTTTTCACGAGTATCTAGCGTCGTAAAGTTCCGAAGAGGAAATATCGTAAGATTCACGTAACCAAAACTTTTCATTGACATGAGTTACCTTCAATATGTGATGATGCAGAGACCTTTAGTGGTTTTCCTCGTAATTGATGTGAGCTCATAACGACGGCATTAAATTACTAATTTAGTGGTTCGTAATATTTTGCCATTATTTAAATATGAGGGTTTTAATGTAACTAACTGTTGTGAACATGTAAAGACTAATTGACCAACTTTTGATGAGTGACGTATCACTTGAGTCGTATACTTCCTCCGAGTGTAATAGAGGTCAGTCAAGATTACGTAATTTTTCTGTGATACTCTGTGGTAAATCTTGAAGTTGTTGAGAGAGAGAGAGAGAGAGCAAGAGAGAGAGAGAGAGAAAGAGACAAATTAAAGAACATCTTTGTATTATTAGAACAAATTACTTATTATCTTAACAGCATCGTTACAAAATGTAAACGTAATGTAATTCGACGTGGTCAAAAGCGTTGATAATTTTATAACGTAATATATTGTTGTGCTGATTCCTTACGCTTCTTATAACGTTTCCACCGAAACGTGCAAATGACATTGTCAACCTTCTTTTCTTTTATTGCATTTTTATTTCATACATACAAAGAATTAATTTGATACGTAAAAACTTACTATAGAAATGATCCTATGAACTAAGGTCATAAACACACACTATTACACACTATATATCATATAACTATTATACATAATAATAATGTATCCTTCAATATACATAATATGTTAAGAAACTATTTATAACTTTAGGCAATAGACAAGAGAAGAAGAGAAGACAGAGAAGAGAAGCTCTCTCCTGAAACACGGTCTCAACTAGTTCCGGAGACTGAGCCCCAAAATTTTGTGAAAAATGTTTTTTTTTTGCTTAATATAGATTTCTTTTTTTTTAATTTCCCTTCCCATTTAACGTCTTCAAATAGTACAGACTAGCTATAGCTCACTTCATTAGTTTCTTAATAACAATCATTTGTAACCAGCTCCATACATTCGTGACAATGGTATCGTTACGGAGAAGAATGGCGTGACCTTACTTACGTAGTCTAAAGCTGTGGCCTCTTAGGAAAGGTAAAGGGACTACTTTAATTCAACTTACCTTAAAACCGTTACGGGATCGTACACTTTAACTAATTCTATTCACAACTATGTTGCAATTTTAGCTTTAAAACATTGTAACTTAGATTATTGAAAATGTAAAAAAGGGTCTTGACACACAGACGGACGGACAACGGACGGTTCCGTTTTTTTCCTTTTAAGGTACGGAAAAAAAATTACAGAGTTAAATTATTATTTTTAATCTGTGAATTACTAATCTTTGATGCAGTTTTTAATAACAAATGAAATATCACAAATAAGACAATGAGTTGAAATCGAAACTCTCATTAAAGACTCGTTTATTGCGCATAATCAATTTATTTTTAAAATTATAAAATGGAAAAGTGGAAAACTCAACACAAACAACACGCAAACATCTAGATAAGATAAAGTTACGTAGACCGGTAATTTACTGGCGAAAATAATACCTTATTTACTATTCGTTTGTTGTTTTGATAATAATATAGATGAGTCTAATTTGTAGGTTTTCACTGCCGTAACAAATCTTTGTTATACTCTTTAAAAAAAAGAATATTAAGTATGTTTTGTTGCAGAGATTTCGGCAATGGAAACCTATGATACCTATAACTCAATACCAGTGTACTTCTTGAAATAGAATTAAGTTTGTATTCTTATCATCACGTAAACCATAAAAAAAGTAATAAAGAAGGAAAACAAATGTTGAAAATTATCTTCAACCTTTACTGCCTTAAATATTGTAACCTTGTATGCAACAACTGTACAAATAAACTGAAAATAAAATATCTCGCTCATTCACTCCATAGATATATTTTCCCTCAATAAAAAGAGTTTAATCGGAAATCTATTTTTATGTCATCGAGATCGGTTTAGCTGTTCTAGAGTAGTCATTTCAAATATCTTTGCTGCCCAAGGTCATAGTTACGGAGTGGCCCTCACATAAAATTGTGTTCTACGCAGCGTCTCGCGCACGAAGAAAATCCCGCCAAGATTAACGACAATAAGAAAATAAGAATAAGAGAAGAAAAAGTCTGTTCCCGTATCATTATTATATAATCTCATTAAATTTAAATAGTTCGGTATAAATCCATTGTGATTGTTATAGAATTATGAGTTAAAACATAAATAATAATTATTAATGTCTGCTTATAAAGTAGGTAAGTACACTTAGTCATTTGAGCAACCACTTTTAATCGTTGTACACAACTCATTAATAAAACTTATTTAATATTTGACTATTAGTCACAGAATAATGTTAAAAAATGTCACATTGTCTTGGACATGTCTTTAATTTTTATGATAAATCGATCCTTTATTTGAGAATCTCAATTGACAATAGACTATAAACAACATAGATTAATCTTAACTCTAACTATAGAGTAGAACATGAAAGGGGAATAACCAAGCCTTTATTGCAGTTCTATCAATGATTCAGTAGGAATCACTACAGTTACAAAAATATGAACTAAAATGTACACGAAATGAGGAAAGTTGCTGATAAAAACATTTATTTTAAAAGCGCAGTTTTCCCATTCAACTACTTTTAAAGCACGAAAATGTGACTAAGAAACTTATTTGCATTGGATTAAATGTAATAAAATTAAGGAAAAGAAATTACATGTGAAATCGAATGTTATACTTTTGTCGTCCAAAAACATTTACAAAACCAAAAGAGCTTCGAAATCGTTCCCAGTTTTTGGGACAGCACAAAAATGTTTGAAACAACACAAAGTCGTGTTAAAGACAATTATTTGATTTTTCTTTTAATCACAATTAGGGTAGCCATACTATACGGCCGACTTGTAGCAGTCAGGTGCTACCGTGTTATTATTAGGGACAACGAACTGCGATCAGTCAGAATCTATCCGTGTGCGGCGGCCATTATGCGTTATCGTTTTTATTAGGTACTTAGAAATAAAGGATGGTATTCATGACATTTTCCTTCAACATTTGAGCATTTCGATATATATCCACTTTATATAGTACCTGGAATGAACTCTATATACACGATTTCGAAATCTTCAAGTTTGTAAATGATATGTATTTAAACTTTGCGGTTTTCCTTTGAATTCAGCTTTAGTTTAACTGGTAAAAAAAATTATAAATTCTGAATTAATAAAACATTTATGTGGAGGCAAAATTATTTTACCTATGCATCTTCAGTATAATGTACCCCTTCTCAAGAAAATAAAGCGAAACACGCACAAACACGCTATTTGACACAGTTAAAGTTAATATGGAGAAGAAGAGCGATAAGATATTTTTGATCCAAAACAATCATAGACATTGAATGATGGTCTAATTACGATCAATTAGCCACCAAAGTAATCATAACAAAATCATTAAGATGAAAATACCTAGCATTGGTTTGTAGCTTGTAGTTAACTAGCTGTCGCCCGCGACTCCGTCCGCGCGGAATTAACAAAACACTATGTAGGCTACGTATTCTTCCAGACTACCACATCTACGACGAATTTTGGCGAGATCCATGCAGCCATAGCATTTGACAGTGGTAGAGCCCGCTTTAACATCTTCGCACGAATTGTCCCGGCTCGCCCGGTGAAATACCACGACCACACAGAAGACAGGCGTCAAATGGAAGCTATTCCGCGTTTCGTCTGATGAATGTGCGTCCCGGAGGCCTAATTTAGTCCTCTTTCCCTTCCCACCCTTTTTCTTATAAGGAAAAGATGGGAAATGGAAGCGGACTTTCCGGATGAGAGGAGGCATGAAAATGTTTTCTTTCTGTGCATCTTCTCCTCCGTCGATTAAAGGTAGGCAACGCATATGCAATTGCGTATGTCTATGGGCAACGGTCACTTCGCTATATTAGCGATTTCAGGTGACCGCTCGCTCGTTTTCCACCTTATGATATAAAAAAGCCACTCTGGAGATCCCTTCTAAGAAACATCCATCTATAATTTCAGACATTCGCATTTATATTAGTATAATAGTAATGTTTGACCTTGGATTTTATTAACCCTAACTGATTGCTTAATTACATGTCATCAATAAACTACTTTCCTCAATTAACATTGCAAAAAAAAATTCTTAGTATTCAAAACTGTTTCAAGATCATATCGGTTAATTAGAAATATTAAAATGGGAACAGATAATGACTTAATAAAGATAATATTACATACTTAACCCAGTTTGTACTGTGTACTGTTTTGTACTTAATTATAACATGCATATTTCCGATTAGATCTTCAAGAGTCGAGTGAAATCATTTAATAATTAATGTTGTTTAATAAACGTCATTCAATGTAAAAAAAATACTTTTGACAGACAGACTGACGAACATAATGATTATATAAAGGTTCCTTTTTCCCTTCGAGTTACGGAACCCTAAAAAAATTAAATGTAAATTTAACTCAACAACAGTTTTTATTAAAATATTGAAATCATGTTAACATTAAGACACTAATTGATTTGTATTTGGCGCAAGTATGAAGAGTTTGCGTTTTTATTTTTTATTTTTGTATTTCTTGTCCATTTTCTACACAATTCTTTGTACTCCCGAGGAGTATTTTTTGATCTGTATGCATTTTTGTATGCTTTTACGCAACAGCTACTGAAAGTCACCATCTATTTGGTTCGTATGGAACGGACATACAAATCGTACATACAATAACATTGTTACTGGTAATAGAGATCGGTCATTGGTTGAAATTTTCATCATAATTCATGATTAATAAGTTTTATATTTATTTCTGATTAAAAATAGCTTTACTTACTTCATCCACATTAAGTTTGTGTTTTTCGCTTTCATCCATACAACGCAATAAAATTACTTTTTTGTGTGCTCCGCAAAAACGCTTATTCGCTTATCTTAGACGGTATTAAACATGTAATATTTGATTATATTTGAAACTAGATCAATGTTTGTGTTACGGTTCTTTATGTTGTAAGTGAAGGGGATTTCTGACACGGAAACGAGGTTTGTTTTAAAATACCTTTGTATGTTATATAACTACGAGTTTATGGGACAGAGTACTATTTATTTTGATAATTTGATAGTGTTAAACCAAATTACAGAAAAAACCGTCCAAGTGCGAGTCGGACTCGCGCATCGAGGATTCCGTACAAACCAATAATATAGAAGTTTAATTATTTATCAGCTCAAAGGGACAGTAGACGTGAGTATTTCAATTCATAGCTTGATACCTTCACACGTTGCTCAGCAAAGGCTCTTGACAAACAGACGGACGGACAACAAAGTGATCCTATAAAGGAACTGATATATAAAAACGGCTAAACACTCACGTATATTCTTACGGTTGCGGCACCGTCTAGTTTCGAGCCCATCGGGGGCCCTTCATCAGGATGAGTGGTACTGGTATGATGATGATGACGAATATACGTGAGTATTTAGCCGTGTTTATATATCAGTTTAGTATAATGTCTCACGAAAGTTTGAATAATTTGATCCTATAAGGGTTCCGTATTTTCCTTTCGAGGTACGGAACCCTTATAAATAAGAATGGTTTATTATGTTGTATTGGAGAATACATAACAGATCGCTAATACATTATGTGATCAAACAACACATCGTAACATTATGAACCGGTATCAGACTGAACCTTCGAACGTGGGAAAGGTTACATCGACATAGTAATAACATAATAATCTTTGTTCTTGTTGATCTTCATTCGATTTAATTATCAATGGTTAATTCATTTTTGCAAAAATCCTGTGGATCTTAAGATATTTCTTACAGAATGTTGTCACTTTTTTACGTTCAACAGGATTTTTTGTAAGTCAGTCTTCATAGTAAGAGTTTTTCCTCTTCGCGCTCGCTGTTATGAATCGGAGTGGGTAGGGTGTTCTGTGGACTTTATTTTCAATCCTAAAAATCTTTTTCTGCTTTAATTAAAACACTTTGCTATAACATTATTTTGAGGTTCTTGTAAATATTTTACGTGGATCTGCACCGCGTTAAGATATTACTAATATTATAAATGCAAATGTTTGGATGGATGTTTGTTTGAAAGTATCTCCGGAACAGCACAACTGATCTTGATGAACTTTGGCAAAGTTATAGAACATAGTCTAGAAGAACACAGAGGGTACTGAGTTTTTTTTGTTTCCGCGCGGACGGAGTCGCGGGCGATAGCTATTAGTATAATACATTATGATATTTGACATACATTTCATATGTGACAAGAATCTATGATATCAATACAACTAGTTTTCTAAACAACTCGAGCCAGAACTTGTCGGTTAGGCAACCAGTTTGCGAAAACTGGCAAATCGACAGCGAATATCACCTAAAAGCGAACGTGTCCGAAGATTCGCAACAACATACACTAGATTGCAAAATTACTCTCTTGCTATTGAATTTTGAGTGAATAGATTTTAAAATATTGACGGAATAAAACAGCTAAAATATTTTTTTTATTTAGTACTTGACTAGTATACGGTTCGCGATATTAGCCGAATGTCGGGATTCGAACATGCTTGCATGCTAACATGCTATTGGCACTTTATCTTTTGTTTTCATTTGCAAACCAACATTAATTTAAAATAACAATATTTTTAGTAAAAAAATTAATTGATAAATACTGTATACTAGTTTAAAAAAAGCGTGTAAAATGATATTATAAAATTACGTTTATTACAATTTTATTTTCCTGATCCTGCTTGTTCAGTTGCTTATAACCTTTTTTCTTATATCTTCTCAACGCCGGTTCACGGACGATGATTAAAATGTTAATTATAAAAAAACGCGAGAAAAATTATGCAAAAAGTATTTAATGCATCTAACTATTGAAAAAATTAAAAATGTACATTGCACATCTTTTACATGGTGTAAAATGATACAAGTTATGAACTTATAAAACTAAATAAAATGGAGTTTAAATATTTTATTATTATTTCGTGACTTCTAATCGATAGAGTTTATATTCAAATGTTTTTTTACAAAATTATTGAGCAGGCTACTTAATTTTTAAATATAAAAACACCCCGTATTAACTCTTAACGGTTATTTTGTTTTTTACATTTGGTTGGTTATCGAATCTTTTTTGCCCTAAGTGGCTAATATTATTTGGCAAGGTCTTAACAATTCCCTCTACAATTTTGTTAACAATTCTTAATACTTTTTTATATCTAATTATATAAGTAACTTCAAACTGTCTTTTAGTAGTCTCTAGGAAGAGGTGGAGTTGCTTAGGGCATGTTCAAGGTCCAATCTCAGTATTTAGTCTCTTTTAACTAGTAAATACTAAATTTGATTTGTTAAGATTACGCGTTTTAAAATATTTATAATTTTTAAATAACCAAAAAAGTTTTTATTGTCCCAGTAAGCGAAAAGTGGCATCACCTGTACTAAATCAAACCTAGATCCTAAAATTAAAATAATTATATAAACAAGTATAAAACTCACCTTTTAAATATTCACAGTCGATTGCGTTAAACACAACAAAACTAATCTAATTTATTCGAATGGAACTTATCTATTGACGCGGACGATATTAGTCTGTCGCGATTCGTACGGACATCGTTCCATGCAGCTCCACAATAACGTCCGTCCCCGACGAAGGCTTTGCGGCGACTGATTTGATTCGGAGATTATCAACCAATTTGAACTGCGCCCGCGCATGTGATTAGGTCCGTTGATAAGCAAAGGCTGTCAGAGGAAAACGATGACGTCACTTCCAATTTTTTTTTTTATTAGGAACCCGAAATAGGACAGTAAACCGAAAAAGGAGCGGAGTTTTTTACGGATGTTAGAATCAATGCAACTTGGTTTTATAATTCGTTTTAATATAAGTACCTGGATGACCGAGCTTTGCCCGGTATTTTTTTTATTGTATTTTTTGGAAATTATATTTAAGTACGAATTACTAATAAAATGATGAAATATGTATAATATTTTTCGATCTTACCGATAGAAAAAGTTAAGTTTATGTTTAAGTTGATTATCGATAAAACACGAATAAAATGACATTTTCTAAAAATGATTCCTAGCTAGATCAATTTATCGCCCCCCGAAACACCCTATGTACTAAATTTTATGAAAATCGTTGGAGCCAATTCCGAAATTCCAAATATACATATATATACAAGAATTGCTCATTTAAAGATATAAGATTTATTTCCAATGATCTATGATTCCACAGGAACTACAATTATTTGAGGTTTCTAAAGGTTTATAAAACATTTAAAACAAATTGCCGGCCAAAGTGACCGTGGGTTTCTGATACCAAAATCCCCGTTGAAAACATATTGCTAACTCTGTTTTGTCAACGATAATGACAGGGATGATATGTTTTATACAGGGATTGTGGCGTCAGAAATCAATGGTGAGTCAAATAGCATGATGAATTCATTCCTTTACCATATCTTATCAGTGATAGAACATATTAAAAGCTATTTTACGACTAGCAAGTTATTTTAGACATTACTGGCTGTCGCCCGCGACTCCGTCCGCGCGGAATTAAAAAATAATATCAGAAGCCTATGTGATCTTCCAGACTATGTGTACCAGCCCTATATGTGTGCCATATTTCAGCAAGATGCGTTCAGCCGTTCTGGAGATACCTTCAAACAAACATCCATCCATCTATCTAAACTTTCATCATCATCCCGTCCCCCGTCTCCACCGAGGGGCTCGGAGCCTACCATAAGTTAGGGGTGATTAGGACATAGTCAACCGCGCTGGCCAAGTTGCGGGTTTGGTTGACTTCACGCTTATCTTTAAATTTCTTCTCAGATATCTGTCTGATAAATGTACATATGTAAATCGAAAATCGAAAGACACATTGGTACATGGCGGGATTCAAAACCAGGACCTACAGATACATTGAATAATACATACAAGTCAAGTGCTTTTACTTTCGCATTTATAATATTAGTAAGATTATTATATAAACAATTATCTTCCATGTAATAAAAAACAAATCTAATTTGCATACGAATCTGTATCTGAAACTTGAAAATAATTAGAAGTTTTTTGTTGCTGGATCTTTATTTTTTGCGACTTCAAAGTTGTTATAAGTGGTCGTAATATTAATTAATATTTTTATTTGCGGTCACGAAAACTGGTTTTACGAGTCAGGTAATTTAAAAACAGCAACAAAAAAAATAGTTTGGTGTTTGAATGTTCAGGATTCGAGATAAAATTTACTGCGCTTTATACTAAAAAAGTTATTTATTCACAAAACTTAAATCTAATAAATCAATTGTCAAAATAAATAAATACTATCGTTGTTCAATTGTAATCTTTTGTTGACTTATAAATGTTTTACATTTATTTATTTATTTTACATTGACATCTTATTGACATTAACAGACACACTAAATTTAAAAAATACAATTTTTTCCTTTTTCATCACTAATGTCAGTTAACATGTAACCTCCTTTAACAATCGTTATCTATAGAAAAAAACTAAGTTAGGGTCCATTCAGACAGGCCTAGTCGTTGAGCAGAGCAAATTTTTTTTTGACAAATGAAATTGAACTGCATTAAAATGAAACAAGATTTAATTTTTACTTTACACGTCTTTATTATCAATATGAAGGATAAAAAGACAGGAAAAATAAATTTAAAACTTGATTTAATCGCATAAAGTTTAATTTCATTTACGATAAAAAATAGACTATGCTCTCCACCCGGTTAGTGTGAACGGACCCTTACTTAAGCACACTGCCCAAACCTCAACCGCAAAACATCTTGAGACTTGAAATTTATTTTATTATAAGCTAAAGCACACATTTAACTAAAGTATTCCAATAATCAGACTCAGGGGTCAAGCACTTGACTTGCAAGCTGCAGGTCCTGGGTTCGAATCCCGCCATGTACCAATGTGTTTTTCCATTTCCGATTTACATATGTACATTTATCCGACGTTCTTACGGTGAAGGAAAACATCGTGATGCAACCTGCACATATCTGAGAAAAAATTCAAAGATATGTGTGAAGTCAACCAACCCGCACTGGGCCAGCGTGGTTGACTATGGCCCAATCACCCTTAACTTAGGCTACGAGCCCCTCGGTGGGGACGTATAGTAAGCTGATGATGAATTCCAATAATCTGTAAATAGCGCCTTAAATTAAAAATGTCAACGAACTTGTCTGCAATCGAATTTATATTTTGATGACACACTTCCTTACTGAAATGACAACAATTAATACACGTAAGTACAATACAATAACAAATTTCCCTTTGATAAGACTTAAGTATTCTTATCTTACACAATATAATTTAAATAGAACGAAGACATGCAATTTTTAAATGTTTTTGCAAAGGTCAATAACTTACATTGCAGACAGTGAAGAATATTGAAAATAACAACGAATTGCGACACCCGTGTAAACTTAAAATTCCTGAACATTATACAATGTAGTATAATGGGAACCCTAGCGTGCGACCGCAGCGATTTGGGGTCGATTTTTTATATTATTTAGTTTCGTTTAGTGTTAGTATATATTTATTATTTTGGTAAATTAATTTTAATTTAATTAGTCACTTAATAATTAATATAGAGTTAAGTAATTCAATAATAAGTTTATGTATATATTATTAAGTTATTATATTTTTCAATTGCTAAATAGTTATAGCTTCATAAAGTTATATAATCTCAAATAGTAAAAAAAAAAATTTAATATGTAGTATAAATCTTATATATAAAATTCTCGTGTCACAATATCAGTGACCATCCTCCTTGTAAACTGCTTGACCGATTTTTATGCAATTTTATATGCATATTCAATACATCTGAGTATCGGCTACTATCAATGTTTTAATCCCGCACGGACGGAGTCACGTGCTACAACTAGTAGTCTTGTCTATTATTAAAAAATAAAAATCTTTTATTAAATATCATATACTGATCCCAGGTATCTAATCGCGAACGGAGTTACGGTCGACAGCTAGTGTAAACGTAAAATTATGTCCATGAATTAACGAATGGGCCTAAAAAAATCTACTTTCTTTACCTTTACCTGAACAATTGAAAAAGTCTCTTAAATTCAAACAGGTTTAACGTAATGTTATTCCTAGAGGTTCATGTTATAGACAATTTATATTTTTTATTTGTTTCAAAACCACTGCCAAAGAGTAATCATTTGGAGAGCCAGAATTCACCAGAGACAATGACCTGTGTTTATTAAATACATTAAAAAGAAACCAGAACTTGTTTTTGTATTTTATTTTTTAAGCAATAAAATTAACCTCAATGTGCAACATCTAAATAACGAGCTGTATATTTATAACAATAATAACATAGCATCAAGTTATCAAGTGCCGATAGTAACATAATGGAGTAGACATGGTGTTTACCCGCATATTTTGAGGTTATAATGTACTAACGCCTCTCAACCTTGTATCCGAATGCTTATACAAGGCTCGGCAGACGAGCCCCCACTGTAATATGAATTACGATTAATAAAGCAATGGTAAACATTTATTATTTATTATTAATATCTTGCGTTTGCATGCTTTTGATAAATAAAAAGGCATTAAAATAGTTTGGTATGTGAATTTGCAATATAAAGACATGCCTTGCATACACTTCGTATCAAATCACGTGGAACTAATCGGTGAAATGTGCTTTGAAGGCAAAGGAAAAGTTAAGGCGAAAACGCATGTGTTTTATTTATCGTGGGTTTCTTAGTCCAAAATCACCGTTTAAAACATATTGTTATCTCTGTGTTGATAAAATGACAGGTATGATATGTTTTAAACATTGATTTCGGTCTCAGAAAGTCACGGATAATACTTTTGCGTTTGTCCCAAAAATTAAACTATCCTAAAAGAGGGCCTGACATCTTTGTTGTAAACTAGAAAGGTAATTATTAAAACCGTATATACGCTATTAATACGCTAAGAATTTAACTGCTTAACGAACTCGAAACAAAATCATTAATGCAGGAGAAGCTATTTACTTGTATAACCTTCAAATGTAATCATTGACACGGATGACAGCTGACGTCATGGCGCCATTAGCAATACAAAGGAAAAGATGCCCTCATGCCGCTTAGTAGAGCACGACTGTACCTTTGTTAATGGTTTACATAGATTATGTAGAAAAAATCTGGTAGATCTGCTGGTATGGTTAATATTCATATATTTTATTCATATATATATATATATTTTAACAAAGTCGACTATGCTGGATCAGCGCGGATTGCTTGACTGCGGGAGGTAGCATCACGTTGTTTCCTTCAACTTTGGGTAAAACAAATTCGTATAACATATTGGTTAATAGCAAGAACCGAACATGGACCTGTAGACTTCACGTGCATGCATAACCATGCCACTTAAGTATGTTACACGTGACGACTAATTTATTTAAAGACGATATAGGATCAAATTTAAATTACTTCATAATCTTAAACAATTTATTGTCTACAATTATTTCGGCAAGCAGGAGGCTCGTTGTCGTAGCCGAGTTTTCGCAGGTCCTTCGATACCATTGACATTTTTACAACGACACTTCCATAGGATTCTGTTCTTAATACTGGAACAAATTAATCGATGTTAGGAGATCCATAGATGGCACTTCGTGAATATGAGTACACTTCTATCCGACGTGCCATCTCAAGAGGTAAGTACCATATTAGGTCCTTTCCAATGTGACCATTTACGATTTGCCATATATCAAAGAATTAAATCACTTACAATAATTCTCTTTACCATTCGCCAACATCTTAGGGTCGGCCAGTTCAGGATATCTGCCAGTCAGCCAGGCCAGCCACTCCCCCAGCAGTGTGGCAGGCCGGGGTCGCGTCAGTGGTGCTGATATCACCCGCTCGCCGGTCATAGGTGGCAGAAGCACCGCGGAATAGCCCCGTAACGAATCACCGAATGTATTGCGAGCTTTTACCGTTATTATTAATTGCGGCCCTGCAATGTGAATGACAAATGCAACTAGGATTGTGCCTTAATTAACGTAATATGAAAGTGAAGGGTTGACACATATTTTATGTTATAAAATATGATAAATAATATTCCCCCTCGTTTTGATAGCTCCAGCTTAGATTGATGAGCCGTTCTCGAGGGACTAGATTCACTCTTTATCCTCGGCAGACACGACCACCCATCACGGCCCTAGGGAATTCCTATGTACTGGGTGCAGCGCAGTGGGAAGGTATGCGCTTCACCAGTTTGAGTGTAAGGCATATCAACGAAATATACTCACAACCAAATACATTAGTGCTACTAAATACCATTTCTATCGGAAAATTGAAAACCACTCTCTCTGGATCTCTGCCGGACATTGCCATTTGGCTTGTCCCAGAATTTAGTCCGGAAATTGGATCCCAATCCGGACCCCAAACAACATCATACTGTAAAAAAATTTGGTCATCGAAAACGCCACCCGGAAATAGAACAAAATCTATTCGACCATTAAAAGATATTAGGAATTTTGTTATTTCACTATCTTTCATTGAAATTAGAAAACTAAACTTAAAGGCATATAGAGAAAACTACTTCGCGGATTTTAACGTCAAATTGACTTTTAACTTTTATATAAAAGTAAAACAACAAATATCAAAACAATCGTTGCTATAGCAACGAGATTGTCATATACAAAATTATTTTTATAGGATAGTCAAATCATGTGATTATGTGAGAAAATTATTTTATTACTCCAATAACTTTGTAGTAATTTATAGCGGTTTTCGAACTTAAGAAATGATATTTTGTCAATTAAGACAAAAATTTTAAATTAGTTGAAACAAAATCCAAAGACTATAGAGCATAGCTTTCCGTTATGCTGCTTTACCCAAAGTTTACTAAAAGTTGTCGTAAGATGGCGTTGTACGTGCTTTCAAAATCCAAATCGGCCACCATTGTTGGAAGTGATCCTTGTGCATAGATTCATTCAATTTGCATTTTTCCCAATAGTTTCTAGCAAGATTTTAGATATTTATCGGTAAGATATAGTGATAAACATCTTACGAATGTTAGTCGAGTTTTAATTTAAGTGTAGAGTTCTTATTTTCAAATCATAAAAGCGTTTGAAATGTCACGCGAAGTGAGCATCAGGACTGTGGACACCATACCATACACGAAATAAATGTGGTTTTCTTTGAAATAAGTGCTACAAGAACGTTTGAAATGTGTTAGCGCCCTTCGAGGGCATGTGATAGACATGATGGATAGTTATAATAATAACGTGAGCTCATGAAAATATTTGATAAGTTTCTGTACACGTCGTAGGACAGCGCAGTTACGCGTGTTAGAGCTTCAAACTTGCCGGCATCATTATGGTGGACTGAAACAGTGGTTGTTATACAATTAGAACTTTGAACGTGCTGTAAACAGTGCCGCGAGGACAGCGCACACAATGTCAGGCGGCTCGCAACACAACCCGAATGGTCGGCAATCTCAATTGGGCCCCGCTTGGAGCCCTTTACAGGTGGTGCTTATTTTTCTGATTTTCAGTATCGAGCGCTCTTTGTTTTCATTTTTTAAACAGCCTCTATTACTTACTTATGGAAAGATATAAGGTTATTTTATTAATTTAATAGCACTAGTTTCGCGCATGATTATTCGCTAAAAATAATAATATGAAAACAAAGATTTTCCTTCTTATGTTTCGCCGTTGGAAATATCTTACATTCAGAATATTACATACAGGCATGTGTGCTGATTATATTTCAAGTAGATCAGCTGTTTTAGTATTACCTGTTTGAACCAAGCATTGCTTGTGCTTTCAATACTGCAATTAAGTGTTACCATAATTTATTTAATTAATTTGCTATTGCCTGACTTCATTTTTATGCTGAATGCTATACTAAATGTGTAGAATGAAAAGAAAAATTAAACAATCAAGAATTCTTTGTTTTTATACAAATATTTATTTACTATTTACAAACAAAGCTGTGCTTTCAAAATAAGTTTGTTTTAGTGTGAACATGTTTATCTATTTGTTGCTTATTTTCTTTTTAACCTTTAACTTTGCTATTAATATATCAGTAAATCCTTGATCATAAAACCAAATGTAGACAAAAGACTCCTTTTTTAAGTTTTCATATCCTGGTTACAAGATATTTCAGGAGAAACACTTACAACCTACCAGTTTTATAGAACTAATTGTGTCCATAGACATTAGTCTATGGAGACAACTTAATTTTGTTACGATTTATTTTAATAGAATAAAATATATAAAAATGAAAAGGCTATAAGGTTGATAATAGATATACATGACTTAAATCAGGTATATTCTGGTTTGAAAATACTTGGTTGATACATCGGACTACAAGTGAGTTAAGCCATTATTTTTATAAGTGTTGGAAATTATCCATTATGTTCATTACAAAATAATGTTTTGCAGGGCATAATCTTAGAACTATTTTTATATTTCATCAGTACACATAATTGTTTACTCTTTTCAGTACAGATAGAGTTACGTTGAGAGATTAAAAAAAAGGATTAAACAAAAGAGGCTGTAGGGCAAAATTGTTGATAAAGTGTTGTAGAAAATATTTTGTATAGTGTGAAAAATGTACATCCCATTTAAATGTACAAATGGGTAAAACAAATTGGTTATTAAATAAATCCAGAGATATCAATGAACCATGTACAATTATCTAACTTAGAAAATACTAATTTAAGTATGCAACTAAGTCAAACTAGTACAAATTGAATAATTGCTAAAAACTATAAGTTGGTAATACTTTATAAGTAAAAACTTAGCTATAAATTCAATTACATTGGTCATTGATTTCACCTTTTTTTAGAAAGGGTATTTGACACTGTAAATAATTACTGGCTCAGACAAAAAGTGCCTCTATACCTTTTTTTCCAATGATGTAACATGATTACTGACGATAGTGAAATCTTTTATTGTACTGATAAAAGTTAGACATTTTCGAACACATTTGTAAATGAATGTTGCCATGGAGCTATTATATAATCGAAAAGTATATAACTCCAGTTGCATTTTTAGCCAACTTCAAAAAGAAGGAGGTTATCAATTGGTCTGTATTTTTAAGGTGTGTTACAGTTTAACTCCACTCCTGGTGCTCGGATTTTGATTATTTTTTTAATTGAAAGGTTTTTATATGTAGAAACTATTCAAAACTTTGTAAAATACTAAAGTTATTTTAGTAAAGACAATGTTAATTGCTATTCGTCTGAGTACATAGTTACATATAATTAGCTATAACAATGTTGAACATGAACAAAAAAAAATGAATAACAATAAGCAAAGAAACTAATTAATATCCAAGGCAAAGTCATGTTTATGAATGCTACAAAGACAATAATTTATTAATTCTTTTCAATATAGTATTGTAATGGATCCATTTGGAAAAATTTAACAACGCAAAGATAACTCATTGATACTGTAAAGATTTGTTTATTGGAGAATGCCGACGAACATGTCTCTTGGTTTGTCATGAGTGATTTGTTCAGAAGTACTAAGCCCTAATAGAATGAAAGACTGATAAATCACCATTACTCTCGTCATTAATTTCTATGCTTTATTACATTCCTAAAATCTGCAGGTTGCATCACAGTGAAGGAAAACATTGTGATGCAACCTGCACATATCTGAGAAGAAATTCAAAGATATCTGTGAAGTCAACCAACCCGCACTTGGCCAGCGTGGTTGACTATGGCCTAGTCACCCTTGGTTTAGGGTAGGCTCCGAGCCCCTTGGTGAGGATGTATAGTGAGCTAATGAGGATGATGATTACATTCCTATACCGTATACAACGCCAGTAACCCAGGGGATAGGCAGAGATTACGGACCTCTATTTGGCGCGGTACTGACATAGCTTACGCGTGTCTTACTTTTTTACATCCACGGAAACACGCATGACTGTTTCCTGTGACCTTCAGACCGTCCTTCTTGAGTATTTCTTCAATCTGGATAACTTTCTACTTCAATACATATTTGTGTTTGAATTCCACTATTAATTTAACCTAAAAGCAAACATATTAGCTGTAACAATGTTAAATGTGCTACAAAAAAATCAAATACGTTGCATATTTCGTCGATTCGCAATATTTAAAGTTCACCAATAATTTATTTAACGATTAACCTTTAAATATACGTTGCATTGGACGGCTTGATTGTTGTGGTCGAACCTCGTTGACATTTGTAGGGTAATAAGCATCAAACATTGGTTAAATATCCTTGGTTAAATATGGTTCAGAATAGTAAAGATGGACATAGGCAAAGTCTTTTTCTCGATTAAGAAGTGGCTAATTTACATGCCCTTTCGTTTCTCATGTACAAGCAAGGCTAAACTATTTGAAATTACTTTTTTATTTTTATATATTTAAGGTGACAAAAGATCAAGTGGCCACATGAATTCATCAGGACTGGTTTAGGATGTACGATTCCCTCCGAAGGGCGTTTGGGAAGAAGGTTTGTTGGATTGACTAATGACTGTAAATAACATTAAGATGGTGCTCGAACATTGTCGCACCTCATTGGCATAGATGTAGGGCATCGTCTGGAAGAACAGTCTGCGCGGACGGAATCGCGGGCGACAGCTAGTTATTGATAAAAATAGACGTGAAATAAATTTTAGATCGTTGGCAATTATAACTATATATTGAGAGATCAGATCGACTTCCAAAGAACGAATTACTTAAGGTAAGATTTCCCATGAACGCAGCAGACGTCAGAACTTATCACAGTTTATGGTTCGACCTAAAATCAACGGTTGAATGGCTGGGCACGCTTACGACTATACGCGACGGGTCATGGCCGGTCGAAATGAAACCAACCAGTTTAAGGGAAAAATCTATATTTCACTGACATATACTAGGTTAATTTAGCAAACAGAAATATTATAATTTTGTTATCAGTAAATGCATGCTGTACAGCCACAAAACCACAAGGCTTTTGCGGTAATTATCGCTTTGTGTATGGAAATTCTCGAGTCCCGTCTAATGGAGAATTTGTGCACTGAAATATGTTGTGAAAATGTATATTTTTGTATTGTATACAAAAAATAACTTATTTCTAAAAATCACCAGTATTTTGATGTTGTAATATTAAATTTCTATATAATAAGATATTTTTACAATTTAGGACTAATCAGAGTATGAACATGTATGACAAAATGTCGTTTTTGTTCATACGTATTTTGAACTCGTTCAAAAAATTTAAAGTTACGCCCTTTTGCCTTAAAACTGGTGACCCCTATGCAACCCGACACCACACGGTTGCAGCACTCGTAAAAGACTCGTGTTTTCATCTCATTCGATTGCACATCGACATACTCAGTCGTAATTACGTTTTTTTTGGCATGGATAACATAAGGGCATCGACCTTTAATCGTTGGTTTCTAAGACCAACATCCCAATGTAAAACTTACATATTATATTACATACTTTTATCTCTTTCTTGTCGAGAACAATGAGAGGGATGACAATATGTTTTATACAGTCTTAGACGTAGAGCATAGAATGAAAGAGCACTAAGGCTAATAAGTAAGTCTTCTTTAATTTCCCGCGAACGAAGTCGCGAGCGACAGCCAGTGTCTGAGTATACGAGTAACTGAATTTCCATTGCCGATGTATCCGTATGTATCCGTAATCATGTTTTGATTCGCCATCACTCTCATTTTCTTGGTAAAAACAAAGAGGGCAATATTTTTGTACACGTGTTTTGAGGTACGCATACCGGAAGGAGCGTAATCAATATAAAGGAGAAAAATATTTTACGATAATTAGCGAAAATAGAAACGGAGAAATCAGAAAATATGTGTAAAAAACACTACAATGTCTATGGTACATTCTTTACTAACATGTCTCATCTACGTTTTTGTCTTGTTCATGTTAGTAATTAAAAAAAAACATCATTTATAGTTTATAGTCTATTCTTTTAGCAGTATTGATAATTTCTTGTGTTTCCTTATATGATCAGTCAAGGTTGTCAAGGAATCAAAACAACAACAAACTTTCACTCAAAGCAGAAATACGATAAAGAATTTTGCTTTTTAATCAACTATATTAATGTACGAATTATGCAAATCTAACGTATAAGAATGTCGACCATTGAACAGGTTACGAACTTGGTATCCATTCATAATATTATAATGGTGTGAACAAAGAATTAGAAACTTTACGAAAGTTGGAATAAAGTTAAAAATCGATTGATGCACAAGTAGATAGGTTTTTGTGACGTGAACAATTCATTATATTATTTTTTATTATATTTCCACTTAATATTTTCAAATGTGAAAGCGTAATTTTTTTTTATGTTAACTATTTCATGTAAAATACACATAAAATATTTTTACATGGCTTAAAAGTTTTCATAGTGCTAATTAATTTATCCCACATATATTAATTAATTAGTCGGGTTATACCAAGTGGTGCCACTTGGTATAACCCTACTAATTTAACTATTTTTAACAATGATTGTCAAATTAAAATAAGGTAAAGGATAATTTTAAAACCAAGTTCGGCGAAAACAAATGAAATACGCGTAGCTATGAAACCTGACTTTGCGAAGTTAGAAAGTTAGAACAATTTCTAATCATTTCCGTCGTAAAGAACGGCTTAAATATTTTTTTCTCTTTATGTCTAGTTTACAGAGCCTTAGTTCTCGCCAGGAAACTGAGCCTTTTTAATTTATTCAGCGTTTCGTGTACTTCACTAATTATACTTGCGAACTTTTTAGCTGTGAAAAGGTTAATATTGCTTAACCTTTTACTAGCCTACTGTTCGTTGAACCAATGGTGGTCCAATAATCGATATTTCAGTTACAGGTGGCGAACTTCCTGTCGCGGGCCCCTCAGGCCCACATGGCATCGGAGCGCGGGGTCACTTGGCACACGCCCACGCCGCCGCCACATCTCTACCATGTGCCAGCGCCGTCGCCCCCCGACCCCCTACAGGTAACACTCCTGTACAAGTACGACATCCAAATCTTTCTAACACAATTTGTTTGGTTATCAAGGCCTTAAACATGACGTAGAGTTTTTTTATACTTTTGCATAACGTCTAGTGTTTCGTGCCTTATTTTCGTAACTTCCTTTCCAGTCTAGCAAAGCAATTTAGAATTACCATATAACGAAAACATCACGCAATGTTTACGTGTATACTAACTAAATTTGTTTATTTATCTTCACGCGTTTCCTCGATTCGCGACAGGATTTCAATTGCCGGTCGACTTCCGTTTGATTTTGTCATACATTGTTAGATCCTATAGTTCATTTCCTCTTTGTTTTACTAAAATTTTGATGTAGAGTTTTACGTCCTTTTGCTGTTCTTATTTCATTGAACCCATTTCCTATTTTTTTTTAAATTTGCTTTGAAATAAGCTAAGTCTTTAAAACCCTTATTTCCATGTATGTTTTTTTATTACTTTCCAGGGTATGAAGGGCGCGGGTGGCAACTCCGTGTTCCGGCACACGGCGACGCCGCCTGAACTCTACAGACACACGCCCACACCGCCGGACAAACACCTGTTGAGGTACCTTGTTGCACACTGCAGCTATATGCGGCCACGCGAAGGGTCGACTCTTTATATTGACCAATGACACTCAATTGTTTGTGTCCGTTTGCAGCAGGCACACGCCGTCGCCGGGCGATGTCAAGGCGAACGCTACGATTCCTCCCGCAGAACTATACCCACATTTAGGTCCCGGCAGAGGTGAGATATTTTCATTCAAAACGACACTTTGCATATCGCCTGAAGAAGTTATATATTGTAATTGCTAACTGCAACATAACTTTGCGTAGGTTTGACGATTCCAGAGAAAATGGTGCGTGCCGAGGAATTGTTGGCGTACGCGCGGGGCGGCGTCGACCTGACGGTGGGCGGGCCGCGCGGCGCTAACGGCTCGCCCGCGCCCCCCGCCGCGCCCACCGCACCCACCGCACCCGCGCTCTCCGTGCGCGACGCACCCACCATTAACAGCCTGATCGCCCGCGCCGCGCCGCACGCCCGCGGCCCCCTGGCGCGTGTCGACGCCCTCCTCGAGCGCCTCGCCCCAGCCCCCGCCCTCGCTCCCGCGCCCGCCTCACCGCACTCCGTCATCGTTCACCCGCGCGCCGCGCACACGCCCTCGCCACCCTCCTCCAATGAGGTCAAGTATTAGACATACTACTTTGTCACTCTTTGGTACGAACTAGTTCAGTGTTATCAATGTTAAGTTCACACTGTTTCAGGACTCGGCAGATTCGTGCGGCGCACCGCCCGGCTCGAAGCGAAAACGAAAACCGGAGCGCACCATTCGCGTGCCGACCGTGATGCCGCCGCCCGTCGAGCCGCAGCGAGCGCCGTCGCCTACGCCCGAGCCCGTCGCCACCCCCGTGCCGGTGGCGAGAGCCTCCCCGCAGACTGCGAGGGTCTCCCCTCAGATGGCACGAGTCTCCCCACAGGCTGCGCGAGTGTCGCCGCAGACCGCGCAAGTCTCACCGCAAACTGCCCGAGTCTCCCCACAAGCGGCACGGGTCTCCCCGCAGGAGGCGCACGATTCCCCGGTAGCACCGCGCGCCTCCCCTCGCACTGCACGCGTCTCGCCCCAAATACAAACGCAAACTCCGCTCGAGAACGGCGACGCCCACTTACCGAACGGCCCGGCAGAGAAACCCCCGACGCCCCCACAGACGCAGCCGGACCAGCCGCACACCAGGAGAAAAACGCGGTCCGGTTCCGCAGAGACCATAGACGACATCGCGGCCATGATAGCGAGCACCGAGAGCCGCGCAACACCGCTCGCCTCCGCTCCGGACGTGCCGGACGCGCCCGATGTGCCCGGGACCCCGGACATGCCCGACTCGTCCGGCGTCGTCGACAAGCTGAAGAGCGTGCTGGCCAGCCCCGAGCCCGAGATCAAGTCGGAGCCGGACAAGGAGCCCGAGACGCCACCCGTGGAGGCGCCCGCCGCGCCGCGCAGGCGCAGCGTACGCACGTCTAACTCTGAATCTACTAATGTACCTGTTGAATCACCATCTGAGGTATTTATTGTTGTAAAATTTTGAATAATAACAAAAAACTTACTTAAAAAAATGAGTTTTCGAAATTTAACAGTAAATAAAAAGTTGATAATTGTTAATTTAATGACGTATTTATTATTGACAAAGAAATGATACTGTTCCAGGCAAAACCGGCCGAACCCGAGGCGGAGGCGGGCAGCGCGGAGCCTACCGCAGCCAGCTTCGTGGAGGTGGAGAACCAGTTGGAGAAGATGTTCGCCGGCCTCGAGGAGGAGCCGCACGCCGCCACGCCGCAGGCCAATAATAAACCTCAGACTGCTAAAGCGAAAAAGCGGCGAAAATCCGCACCCACCAAAGGCATGAAGGTCGCGAAACGAGTCAACCGGGCTTCCGTAGATGACAGGAGGAAGGTGCCCCGGAGGAAGGCAGACGCCAAGAAGTCCAAGGAAGTGGCCGTCAAGGATGCGTACGACTCCTGCAGCAACGCTAGCTCGAGTCGCTCGCGAGGTCCCTACATACAAGTGAGTACACACTTAAGAAATGATCAATTAATTCCTTCATTCCGTATTAGACTTTTTTTTACAAAGTAAATGTGTATTATGATTGTTTTCCAGATCGTGGGTCCATGTGCGTCGCCGGTGTCGGTGGCGGTGGTGAACGCGTCGTCGTCGGAGGAGGCAGGCGAATGGCGCAACGGGTTGCGCGCGCGCGGCCTGCACGCCAGCACGCTCGGCCTGCGCTACGACGCCACCACGCCCGACGCTAGCTGGCTGTGCGCCTTCTGCGAGCGCGGACCCCACGCGCGCGCCCTCGGCGATCTCTTCGGCCCCTACACCGTCACCACCGACTGCGACGAGTACAGGTATACTGCCATTGCTATAATGTAGATGTTCCAACAATACAAACAGTTTGTGCTAGTTAAAAAACTTGTGTTTGTGTGTGATAATTTGAAAAGATGTGTATTAGTAACATTTTGGATCACAGAGCATTAGACGAGGCGTCACGCCGACATTTCCCCACCGTATCTGGCGGTGTGGAGGTGTGGCTGCACGAGGCGTGCGGCATCTGGGCGAACGGTGTGATAGCGGCGGGCTCGCGCGTGTGGGGTCTGGCGCCGGCGGTGTGGGGCGCGCGGGTGGCGCGGTGCGGCGCGTGCTCGCGTGCAGGTGCCGCCGTAGTGTGCGCGACGCGGGCGTGCCGGGCGCGCGTGCACGTGCCCTGCGCACCCGCCGCCGGCTGGCACCTGCTCGACGACGACTTCCGCGCGCTATGCCCGCGGCACGCACCCGTCGCCTCCGCGCCCACGCCGCCCCCAGCGCCTGTGCCCGCACCCGCGCCCGCGCCCAACCGGTAATCTCAGCAGACGCACACACGCGCCCCGGCAGCGGTGTGAGTGAGCAGCGACGCACAGACGGACAGTGGCCGGTGACGTCACACGTGTAGTGAGTCAGTGGTGGTTCAGTGCAGGAAGTGCAGCAGGCGAGAGACAGGACTGAAGGACGATGCCGCCGCTCGTTGAATACGCTTACTCGTAATATATAGACGATGGCTGTAACATGCTTCCCGTGTATGCATGTATATTTTATATGTCATGTATAAAGTTGTGTCAAACGCATAGATAAATGAATAGACGCGTCAGATTGTGCAGGAGAATGCCATTTATGGACTGGACTGTCTTGTTTTTACATACTTTTATTTTATACATTTGTCATCAACTTTTTTTTACTTAAATCGTATGTAGTGCTACTGCATATGTACGTTCTATTTCTTTGCTTTTAAATCACAAAGAGGTGATATGTTTATCATGGAATATTTATTTTGTCGTGATATTAACATAGAATCAGATGTACGTGTACATTTTTGTATAAACGATAGGTTTTATCGCTGTGAACTGTTTCTGTGTCGTCACATGTAACAAAAGATACTCTATTGAAAGATTCTCTTTTTAAAATATTCTCAAACTGATATAACTTTACTTTTGACACTGGAATGTTATATTCAAATATACCATTTTTATAAGTAACAATGAGAAAAACATTGCTATCTCTGTCTGTCCAATATATTTGTTATAATCAAATTTTATTTTGATAAATTGTTGGATTGCAGCCATAAAATTTTCACTTCTGAAAAAAAAGGACACGGTCATGTTGAGGATTTGTTTTAATTTGTAACCAAGAAAACGTAATTTTGTTTAAATTTTGAGAAATAAAGTACATATTTCTTGAATTAGCTTTGATAGAAATCTCGACCTGTACAATAAAAATGTTGCCAGTAAAAACCAACTTTCCTAAAATATGGTGAATATATTTATTTTATTTTCCAGTTCTTTATATTAAGGACTGTTTTTTTTAAGTACATTCTCGCATTGTAAACTATATACGAAGCAGATGTAACAGATGTATGTATTAAAAACAAGAAAACTATTGGAAATTTAATTTTTTGTTTTTTTTTTTAATCACCAAACAAATGTAATTGGCATGTAAGAATATAACAATCTACATTTTTATGAATATTCATTCATGAAAAAAAAAGATATTAAAATTATTTGATATGCCTGACACAACAAAAAACTTGGAAATAAAAACTCAATTTGATCTTAAAGCCGAAAATGATAAATAACTCAGAATAAATATAATAAATTATCTTCTTCCTCTAAAATATAATTTAAAAAAGTACAATTTAGCGTTTTTAAATTTTTCTTTTTTTTTCAGTATTACATGGCGTACAGCATTTCTAAACAACAAATTTCACGCCGATCTAAAAAATTTAACTAATATAAACATATAGCTTTAAAATGATGAAAATAATATATTCTTATTTTTAAACATATTAAAAAACTTCGTGAAAGTTATTCATCATTTAATTTAATAAAAATTAAATATTTTAAACCCAGAAGCACCCACATTTCATTATTCATCATTTTAGTTAAAAAATCATTTTTTCAACAAACTATTATAAATTCTTTGGCAATTATTTGTGTTGTGAAATCCGAATACATTCGGATATATCTTAGAAAATTAAGTATTAAATATAACATATAAAATGAGTATAGTTTAACCAAGAATATAAAAATCCTGACATGACGGCGTTTCAATCGTTTTATTACATCTCGTTCTAGAAGAAAAATAATTGTAGTTCCATGTTTTTTCCGCTATATGTCGAAGATTTCTATATTCCCGGTTGAGTTATAAATTAATTGTTAACATTTTGAATCTAATTTATTCAGCTGCCGATAACACATGTACAGAATATTTTATATTACGTTATGTAAATGTATACAATGTGTGTACATTGTAAATATATACATATGTATTGTAAATAATTTTAGCGCAAAGGAACTCCTTTGTCGGAATAATTGTAATCAAGGTACTACATGCAGTATTCCATAGTATATTTGTAAATGTTTAAAATATGTTTGAAAGTTTACAATAAATGTGTAAAATGGCAGCCTAGTGTTGCCATAGATTGAATGGAACTTACTGACTAGGGTGGTCAGACAATTTGCTATCGCTTCGAAGAGATTCTATAGCGAACTTCAAAACAGCTGATGCGCGACAATCACGTGACTTATCGAAAGTTACTGTCAGTTTCATAGATTTTTGAAGTTCGCTATCAAATCGCTGCGAAACTATTGAATTTTTTATCCCCTAACAATTACGGAACTCACGACTCCGCAAAGATTTGCTCGAGTTCCGTGTACGGTCAATGAGTTCCATTTAATATATAAGTTCATATGTAAATGTAATTTTAGTGTAACGCGGAACAAGTAGATTGTTTTAAATGTAGATATTTTTAATGATGAAATAAAGAAATGACAACTAATAAGTGTTGCCAACTTTTGAGAATGAAAGATGGTTGTTTCGTCTTGATTTATTGTAAACTTTCTCGTCAAACTCTTAACCGTGTTGTTTACAATTTTATTTAACAATGCAGTGATATTAAATTAGAAGGTTATGCAATTGTAAAAAAAAGTAATTAAAAAAAATATTTTTATGTAAATCATACGGTTTAGTTGCCATTTTAGAATGTGGACTAGTCTAAATAAAAATAGTGTTTCGTATGAATAATTGTTTCGGGTCTATGATAAAATTATAATTGTAGCAACATTTGTATGGCGAATTACAGCAGAGATCCAAACGACGACGACTGCGCCGAGGTTGCGAAATGGTATCGAGAAATTTACGCTTATTCCGTAACTCAGAACGCTTCGAATTTTTCATGCGTCAATTTAAAAAAACATGGCTGTAATCAAAATACAGAAGCGAAATCTTTATACCACTTTTTAAAATTAATATGGACAAAATGTGCACAAAGCTATTTTTAAATAAAAAAATAATTAAAAAATCTTTAATTATAAATTATGCTCGAATTTCGATCAATTTACAGCCACTAGTATCAATATTTACCCTATAATTTTGATTTTTTCACAGTTCTTCAAATCAAAGTGTATATATTTTTCAAATCAAGTAAACACAGTGCATATTTTTTTAGTCTACATAACAGTTTATGGAAATACAAAATTTTGCATGATTGCATTAACTTTTTTTTTCGCGTTTTGTTTTTTTCTTGATGACAACATTATTTATCTTTATAAATAGCATTCTCATTCACAATTTTTTTTAAACGCATGAAATATTCGAAGGTCACTATTAAAGTATTGTTTTAAGTAATAAATTAAAAAAAATATAAAGTCTTATTTAACTGTGTTCAATTTTGATGTGGGTAGTTGGGTAAAGTGGTGTGCTTATGAAGGGCGGTGGCCGATGGTTTTTGTCTACGTTTAAAAAAGTGAATAGTTACAAGGACTGTAGAAAAAATGTTAAGGTACAAATTTATATTAGAATCAGGCCAGTTTAGTGTTTTTAAATAACTTTATTAGAAGGTTGGACTTAGTATGGATCAGCCCAAAGCCTTTCTTAATGTAAATTGTTTAAGGAATTTTTTTTATCACTTACGGCAAATGATTACTTTATTAAGTATGTAATTGTTATAAATTATATTTATCATGACATTATAAGCAAATTGAAATACAACATGTTTAAAATGAGGTTGCTTTGCTTTTTATTTATTCCTTTACTAGCTCGAGCCCGCGACTCCGTCCGCGCGGAATTAGAAAAAAGTTAATTAGTAGCCTATGTGTTCTTCCACACTATGTTTTACAACTGTACCAAAATTCAGCGAGATCCGTACAGCCGTTCCGGAGATACCTTCAAACAAACAAACATCCATCCGTCTAAACATTCGCATTTATAATATTCGTAAGACTACCTATCGCGCTTGACACCGTCGGCGCGATATTAAAAAATAGATATTAGTCGATTCTCATATCTACTGAAAATTTCATAACAAATTTAAAACAGGATTGACCTCTTCTTCTTTTACTAGTTGTCGCCCGCGATTCGGTCCGCGCAATTTCAGCGAGATCGAAGTAGCCTTTCTGGATATACGTTCTAACAAACATCCATCTAAACATTCGCATTTATAACATTAGTTATTTAACCGTGCTTTTTGACAAGAAAGATCATCCACAAGTAAATGATATTTATTCCACATATCAGGTATACAATAAAAAACAAATTACAAGCATTATTTTATTGCAAAACAATTTCACTGACATGTAATTTACAATCGTAAAACGAACAAGTTGCAACAATCGAAGATTCCCTCTCGAACTTCCAATCCGCGCCATAAGCTATGCTTTCGTGTTCCAAATATTCACCAATTAATGATATTTCTTCATCAACACGTAACAAACGGAAACCTCCATACATACAGGCAGCTAACACTACGCTGTTGTATGGATGCCATTTCAATCGCCAAACTCCGCCGTTGACATTCTCATCAGTAATGCAACATTTTAAATTCCTCGCGTCCCATAAACGCACCTTTTCGTCGTAACTGTAATATTTAAAAATTGTTCACACAAACACAACTCACGCCTGTAACCCAGAGGGGTAAGCAGAGAACATGGAACTACATTTGGCATGGCTAAAAAAACCAAAAAAAGTCAATTATCGACAATTTCGATTTATTGATCAGTATCATATTCGTGAATGGAATTATTACATATTCGCATTTTTAATACTCTGTCATTTTCACACAATTGGATGTATTATCTCTAACACGTCTAAATAATTAAAAAACTTGCACTTAAAAAATTAACAAAGTAATCAACGAACCTTCCAGTCAGCAATCTATGTTCAGTTTCCGTGTCGCTCCTGACGGCAGTCACTCCTGCATCGTGTCGACGATTGCTAACGATGGCGTCCGGCACGCGCAAATCGTAAGCTTTGAATATACAATCATCGCCTCCTACAACATGTAAATATAAATAATAAAACGAGGAAAATAAACGGACTAATAAAACACCATAAAATAAGGCATATTTTAAGATATACGAATAATAAAGTACACAAAGTAATTTATACAACTCACCACTATAAAAGACGTTTGTGTCCCAATAATCGAAAGCGGCCACCCAGGCTTCAAATCCGTGAGATTTTTGATCACACAATTCGTTCAAACTATCTCCTTCCAGTTTAAATACTTTAACATGACCCGCAGAGTCACTGACGACAATTAACGGCGCTTCTACGCTAGTCTTATTATTTGACCAATCCAATGATAGAGCTAAGACATCTTGGCCTATGGATATTTCTATCCATAACTTTAATTGTAAACCATCAGAATCATGTAGTTTGTATAATTGTATTTTGCCTTCAGATGTAACAACGCCCAAAACAGGGTAACCTCCAATAGTGTGGTGACACCATTTCTGATCCAATATTCCCGCCGTGTCAATCGATTGCGCGGGAATTAGCTCTTTCGTGTCATCATTGATGATAAATAAATATATCCTACCGAGACGTGTTTGCTTTTTATTTTGCTGACCTGAAATAATTATATGTAATTTAAGAACTATTATAAAGCGCTACAACGTCTATTGTACAATCCGAACGTTTTTAAAAATAAATTA
The DNA here is from genome assembly GCF_000836235.2 of Papilio xuthus. Taxonomy (NCBI): domain Eukaryota; kingdom Metazoa; phylum Arthropoda; class Insecta; order Lepidoptera; family Papilionidae; genus Papilio; species Papilio xuthus. The sequence goes on along the minus strand of NW_013531107.1, from coordinate 5,087,523 downwards.
ACAAAATAATTGTGTCAAGGCCAAAAAGCTTATTCCTTAGCTAAGCTTAGGTATAGTTGAAGCATTTATGACATATATCAATATGTTCTGATAAAAAAAAATATTATTATTAAAAAGAACAAAAACCAATGGATACTTTAAGTTTTAGAAATAGATATAGGCATAACATAGATTTAGCATTTCAGTAAATTTTAAAACTTTAAGCTAACAAATTTTAGATATTATAACTAGAAGTAAGAAAGAAACCAATTTTATAAATGTTACTAATAAATAATTAGAAATAGGAATTTGTAAACACAAAAAAAAAATAATTAAACAGCAAAGATTCCAGTAACTATAAATAAACCTGTATTTAGATATAAGACATTAATATTGTAAGCAGCAAATGTATGTAAATAAAGAAATAAAAGCAAAAAAGGATTCTGACCGAGCGTCAGAAGTAGAATAGAAGACGGATAGCAATTATCCGTCAATAAAAAAAAAATATGTTCTGATAGGTTGATCATATATTGTATGTACCGTTTTAATGTCTCCCTAAAAGCTATCGTATTTTAAAATCGTTACCTTCATCCATTTTATCCAATTGATATGTGCCGCAGACGAGTACGTTGTTGTACGGTAGCACCGGACACCACTCCACAGAGTCCGCGCTGTATCCAGTCTCCCATCGCAACAGAGTCCTCCACACAGACATTATTAACTGGAAAATATCGTTCACTGATCACTTTAAAATTTCTTACTTTTGTAACAATGACAGAAAAAGTTTTCTTCCTTAAAATTGTTGATATCGTTCTCGTCTTTCCTAACATATCCTTAAAATGTCCTATACTGTGAACTGAAGAAAAAATAGAATGAAAAAAACACGATTCATATCAACTCTTTTTCTTTATGATCAAAATGGAGGTAATTTAAAAGGTTGTTATTTAAGTTTATAAGTTTTCCGATACTTAAAGGATTTAAACATAAGCCCTTTCTCTTAGTTCGACTGTTGTGGTGATTTCATTGAACTTTAAAGCCGAAAAGTCCTTAACTTTGCCTTTGTAATATCAATAACACTTAAAGTTTTCAAGTTCACTGAGGATTACGCCTTTAATACCTTCCAAGCTTAAGTTTGAAACTTTATAAAATGAAGGAAATTGTGTTACAAAAGTTAAATATTTTATTTGTTTTGAACATTATTAGACTCGCAAAGAAAGAAGTAAAATATTTTAAATTAAAAGCTAGTTTGGTGTAGTAGATTAAACGCGAAAATCGTGTGCTTTAACAAAGATGAGTGGTTAAGAAAAACACATTAATTTTAAACCCATTTATTAATGATATTCATAATAAAAATAAGTCCGTACAATAATAAATACGGTATACTAACACTATCCAAAGTTAAAAATTCAACATTTATATTCTGCATCTATAACACGTATCTTTTACTAATTTTCTAATATTTGTACTGTTTTATGGTTCATCACTTACAAATTACATTTTCTAAAGAGTTTGTTAGAAATTAAACGCCCCTTGTGGTAACATTAAGATCCAAATTGCATAATAAATCTATCAAAATACATAAAATGGTAACAGTTTTAACCTAAAAAAAACATAATTTAATTCTGGAAAATACAATAAAGTAACACGTTTAAAAACAAAGTGTGCTTTAATACGAAAAACTGTAGGCTTGAACACAGGTCTAATTGAAATAAATATTTTTGACATTTCTATGTTATTGACCCCGCCTATTTTTTCGATTAGATATCTGATGACGTTCCAATATGGCGTCGTTTCCTGCACATGATTTAAAACGCATTACATATTTTGAAAGTAAATTAAAATTTAGTAAAGGGGCTATAATTTGAAAATTCTATTTTCTATTTATCAGTGTGTAAATAATGTAGGTGTATACGAATAAAAAATATTCATTGAAATGGACTTCACAATAACATTTATGTAAGTACTCTAGTTATTAATGGTAACTTATTTTTAATCTATATACCATTATTTTGTCTTATAATTAATTTAATCGAGTTTAGTATACGCGGCAGTTGGACCGAATTATTATTTTTATTTATATTATAGTAAAAATCGCGCTAAATTGGCGATATTACACTGATACTTATCTACCATAGACAACATTTTTTTTCTAGCGTATTCGTAGTTTTATCGTATACATCTCGGCTTTTCGCTCATTACATTAAATCTAATAAAATGCCAACATGTACTAAAACTGCAAAAATTAACGCCCATCTGATTTATATCTGTCTGTGCTGAGGTGGTTCATGATTGGTTATATTAAAAGCTAAATTATATACAACTTAGGACTAATTGAAAAAAAAATTACCAAACAAAATGAGCACATTATCTTAAAATCTAAAATGTATGCTAATTTGAGGTCACACACAAGATTGGCTATTTTCTAGACTAAAAACATATCAGACACTGACTAACCCTGGGTTTCTGAGAGCAAAATCCTCGTTTAAAATACATTGTTGTCTCTGTTTTGTCAAAGATGAAAGACAGAGATGACGCTATGATTTATACAGATTTTGGTGTCAGAAACCCATAGTAAATATATTTCCAACAGCCACACAATAATATCACTGACATCACAATTATTTATTCAGCATTGAGTATATTGTGCACGGTTACAGATATACAGATAAAAAAAAATCACTAACTACATGGAACAAGATATCACGAGACAGTACTGGCTTTATAAAATTTTAAAAAAAGAACGCCATAGACAAAAGATTGTATTTTCAATTGCATTATATAAATGATACATTGTCTTTTGAGTCACATTATAAAAATTGATGTAGTCAAATTTTTACAAATCGAATTAGGTGTGAAAAATGCTAACTTAAGTTCCTTGATGTTGAAATTAAATTTCAAAATCCTAATTCGTAATAAAAAAAAATATTGCTTATTATTATAGTAAGTGGGAATGACAAATTTGTCTAACAAACTGCAAATTGTTCTAGATAGCTTGTTCCACTCATTGATATCTATATATCTGCATGAAAATAAGACTAGGCCCAGAGTATAGTGCAAATAGAGAATTGATCAAAACAACTGGTAAATATGTTATTATATCATGTAAATACAGCACACGTCTCTGCCTAGTTTCTTCTCTATAACCATAGAGTCTAGAGGCGGATTATCTATGGCAAAGTAGTAAAAAGAGATAACAAAAATCACATGACCATATAATTTTTAATACGGCATTTATTATCAAGCCAAATAATTTCTTAAACATTGTTTCCGAGACCAAAATCCACATTTCAAACATATTCTTATCTCTAATCTGTCAAAGATACTGACACGGAATGAGGACATGTTTTATAAACAGATTTCAGTCTCAGTAACCAATGTTTAGTGTGATAGTTAATCCACCTCCGAGTCTATAACACAAGAAACTTTTTTTAAATACCAATCAGTGTTGCCAGTACTTAATCTTACAACAACTATTATAAACATTAATAATAATCTTTTGTTTTTTTCGTCTGAGGTAGATGTTCACAAAAAATGTTGCAATCACAGCCTGTTCATATTCAGGACATATCAGAACATACACTTTTATACATAAAGATATATACATATTGGCCCTAACATATGTTGTCTTGTTCACACGCAAAATACACATCATGAAAGCAGGAATCAAAGCTCCTACTAATTAGCCATATCTAAAAAGTTTCAATACCTTTTAGTTATGTCACATAAAAAAGAAAGAATTTATACTTTTTAAATATATCCAATTTTTATTTGTTTTATCTATTCTATTTTAAAAAAAGAAGTGAAGTTTCGGTCCTTCGAGCCGGAATACATAAATATTAAATTTGAATACTAATAAAATGCCCATTTATCGGCAAGATATATTTGTTTCTACTATATTATATTAACCCTACTGTAAATACTTAAAGTGTATTCTTATGAAAATTTATACGTAACCTGGGGCTTATCAATTTGTATATATCTTTATATTTTACGATATTTGATATCATGACACTGCCAACAATATTATTGCCAAAGTTATGACACTTCTTATATTAATCATTTAATGTTCTAAGTTTCTTTGAACTTTTATTAAATTAAAAAGATTAAAAAAATGGCATCGTTATTTTTTACCCGATATTAACTGCTATATTTATTTATCATTTCATATCTATTGCTATGGTTTATTGTATGTAATATATAATATAATAAATATTATATTAATAGTAATAATAAAATGGAACTTGTTCATTTAATATAACATATGAAATTATCAAGACAAAATTATTATGGTAAACTAAATCACGGAAATATTTAGTTATTGAGCCAACAGAGGTCTCTATGATGTGCCTTGAAGGTTACTTTCCTAACATTATCCTACAGACCACAATTTGAATAACTCGTCAACCATCAGAGACCATATACTGTGGATGCTTAATACAATAATAATTTATGACTTTAAGATATTTAAATTAAAAAAAAATATATATTTTTTGTCACATGGAGAAACTCAAAAAGGTCATAACTTTATGTCTAAATACCCTGAATTATATCTATTATAGATTAATAATTTAATCTAAAATTTGTATGTTAAAATATTTCCATTTTCAATTAAAAAAATTGTTAAAGATTTTTGTTTAACATTACAAAAAACATGTTAAAATATAATTCCAGATTGTATATATGTTTTTAACTGTGAAATATGTATGTTATACATTTATATTTAATTCTAAAATTATGTCAATATTTATAAATCAAAAATCTTTTCACCTTTGCCTTTTAAAAATAAAATTTTCATAACAAAAGAATTATTAATGGTTTGTGTGTAAAAATTTACTTGTGAGAAAATATTGCAAGAATATACAGATTCATTAATTCAGAGTCAGTCCTGTTATAATTACCTATTCTAATATTTTTGAGCAAGTGAAGCAATTATTTATAAAATAAAAAGAATTAGAGTTATATAAAACTTATAATAATCTTGTCAAAATAGCATTGGACCAACTCTTGCATTGAGAAATCTGTATAATCTCCAAAAGGATCTGTTGGCAGTAATAACTATAATAATAAATTGAATGCATAAAATTGACTGTTTTTGAGATCAGTATGTAACTATTGTCTGGCTGACCTCTCAGTCTCAATGAGGCACTCTCGGACAAGAATGCGAGCATGAACAATACCTCGTTTTAGACGCTCCGCTGAACTACGACTGCCTGAATAACTTGGTCTCACTTCCTTTCCCATCTCTTCAATGACAGCTAACAACTGAGCGTATTTTGACATACCGTTATCCTTATCTTTACCGATCGACGAAGGTGAAGCGGCAGGTACCGTAGATATTGTTGCGTGGCTGTTCCCACTATGTGAAACATCCTTGTGCACGTTCTTAGTAGTCATGGGTATCGCGGTCACCGTAACATCACTCAATTTCGACTCCACTGCCTGTATATCCATCGCCTCCATTGCCTAGAAGCCTAAAACACGATTGATAATCAGTATTATAAAAGAAGTTCAACGAATCGCGCCAACAAACTTACAACTTACCTAAACTTAAACCAACTAAGATGATACCAAGAAGCAGAAATTCTACTGGTTTCAATCACGGTTTATAGCGGAAATTACCAATAATCATCAAAATTTATGTGCAATGTAGGACATACCCGAAACGATCGCCGTGCAGCCAATTGAAGGTCCCGCGCGCTAATATTTTAATGTCCAATGAGGTATTAAAATTTGTTCACATAAAATTGTTGGAATGTGTTCAATTTATTATATTAAAAGTAAATAAAAGTCGTAAATAAAGCCAATATTTTCTAAACAAGATCGAAATTACCACATTGACAAGAGCACTTTTCACAGATAACATCAGACATATCTGTTGCCAGACATACAAATAAAATCGAATTTTGTTTCAAAATTGCAACAAATTATAAAATATAATTTACATTGTACCGCGGAATTATAACTTTTTATTTAAGTAATCAAAGATAACTATAAATGACTTCTTCTTTTTTTTACTTTATTCTGCAAGAAGTTTTTTGGCAATAAATAGATGGCGCTTTTGTCAATCCTCATTTAGCTGTCAACCCTACCTCTGAATCGGAATAAAACTAGAATTTAGGAAAAGTCAAGTGAAGTAGACTGTCCAATATATGTATTAATATTCGCCGTAGGTCATGGTTTTTCATGACAAATAGATCAACTATCACTTCATTGTGATTAAATGAATCAATCAGTGTTCCCATATAAAGTGAAATTTCTTAATAGTAAATTGCTAAGTCTTCCGACACAGTCGGGCTAAATTGATCAAATGAATGTAAATAATAAAACAATAAGTGGTCGGTGTCAAGTGATTTCTCCGCCTACTGCAGCACCGGAGATCATTATGCGGTTAGCGCGACATGCGACTTGAGTACTCTAGACTACGGAGTACTTGAGACATTATGTCGGGTGAAGGCGAGCGAGCGTCCCGGCCTAACTCCCTCCTGCTGGAGCCGCCTCCCCCGGAGCGTGAGCCGCTACATTTTGATGTGCAGCTTGTCGGAGCACCACCGGAAGTAGAACAACTGGTCAATAATATCAAACAAGTTGCTGAAGACTTCCTCTATCATTGGAAGACATTTCCTATTGGTGAGATCATCTTTTGTTTAGTCAGAATAAAGTCCTCATATAAAAATCTTCTAAATATTTATAGACACCCAACTTGAATATTATATAACAAAGCCTACATACAAAATTAAGAATATAAAGTAACAAAAAATGATATAAACAAGCACAAATTGATGTTCCTTAGTTCATCTATATCTTAACAAATTCCAATTTCAATAAACTGCAAGTAAACACAGATATCATCGTATAATATGTCAAAATTAACTTGAAATAATTGATTTCTAATCAAGAAAATCTTTTTACAGTGCTCCCACCATCACAATTCACGGGTCCCGGTAACAAACCTTCGGATATTATAATCGCACCACCATGCGATGAGTTGGATGCAGCAGCGTTGGATGCAGGAGTGGAACCCCAGCCCTTATCCCCAAAGCAACTGCATGCTATACGAGAGAAAGGGTAAGTGGAAATGACATTATGTTGTACCTTTAAAAGCTTAATTAGTGTTGACTAATTAACGTAAAAGCATGTCATTAACTCATTTTGTAATAGGGAACGCCACTTAGGGAATTGAATATGAAAATGATAGTCAAACATATTTGTTATCTGTAATTTATATTTACTTTAGGCAATAAACATACATAAAATTATTTGATGTGAAGGCAAAGGCATAAATTAAAAATTAACTGTAATTTAATGTGTTTAGGTAATTTTTTCGAAATACTCTTAAAATAAATATGTGCTTTGGTAGACTTTACAATAGCTGTAAACTGGTTAAACAATAGGATGAAATTACGTACATACATGTGTAACAGGTTGTAACATGTTTTATAATGATTGATTTAAGCTAAAACAATCCAAGTAATATTATCAATACATTTGGTCATAATTTAGAATGTTCTGGAGATTTAGTTGTTAAAAAATTTGTACTATTATGCATTATATGAAAAACAAATGCAATTGAATTTGGATGTTCCAAACAATACATTTACCTATTACGCTATGACTTCATCATTATGAGGCCTTACATATGTCTTAATCTTGCATATCTTCTTACTTATTACTAATATTATAAATGTTTGGATGGATGTATGGATGTTTGTTTGAAGGTATCTTCAGAATGGCTGCATGGATGTCATTAAAACTTTGTATAGATGTAGAGCATAATCTGGAAGAACATATAGGCTACGTATTTAGTTTTCTTTTTAATCCGCGCGGACGGAGTCGCCAGCGATAATTAGTATGCAAATATATCTCAAAATAGATAAAGACATTGAAAATACCAAAAATATTCAGTTGTAAAAAGTTACAGACTTTTAAAGTGATTTTGTTTTGTTTTTTACATACTTATAGCAATCAGGTTTTATTGCATTTTGCCGAAAATTTCGTAGAATTAAACTTACGAGGCAACATTGTTAGAAAAAATTATGAATGGAATCACAAGATTCTCGTATTACGTCAAGTACAGGACGGTGAGCGTAGGCAGGCCTCCTACAAGGGACTGATGATCTGGTCAAGGTTTTCTGAATCCATTGGACGATAGGAGAACCATTCTTTGGATATATCCATGATCGAAATAATTTTGATGACTCACGCAGAACTACGATTCGTCCAATGACCTAACTGAGTCAAAAGGGTTTCTCTTGAATGCCATTATGAACCTAAACAACGGAACTGATTTTGACTACTCAGGTTTCATTCGATTCGTATTTTTCTATTAGAGTAATAGGGTTGCAGTCAATCGGGTTTTTTATGAACAAAAAATATTTTTAATCTTAGTTTTTGAATGTCCAACTTACTAACATAAATGCGAATTTTAGGATATTTGTTAGAACGTATATCCGTAACGACTGCAAGAATCTCGATGAAATTTGAAACAAATGAAAAACGTAGTCTGGAAGTGTGTTCTTCCAGACTACGTTTTTCATTTGAGCGCGACTGAATAAGTTTTTTTTATTTCGCGCGGACGGGATTACGGGCGACAGCTAGTTTTACATATGTGTGGGTCAGAATATCAATTACGTCGCTCCCCTTTCATTCAGCGCGGCTTTGTTATAAGAAGGAAATAGTAGAATTAATCTGGGACAGTATGAAGCTATTAATACCATTGACTGTATTCTGTTGCGCTTTTTTATACGTTAACCATATTGTAGACATTAAATTCCAGGACATAAAATCATTATCACCAAATTTAGATTGAAAGCCACCGGAATTCATGATTTATTCCAAGTTTAACGTTTAAAGCTAATGTCGTTATGTTTATGCGTACAGACATCCCTATACGTGGTCCTAGCTTCGAATCCTGAACCATACTCTGGTTTAAACATAGAGCTTAGTTGATATGGCTACACGAAATATTAATAAATTTCAAATACTTCGCTAATATTTTTAAATAAAATAATTGTATTTTTTTAATTCGATCGAATAGTTATGTGACAGTCTTTATGTAATTTAGTTAAATTAAGTTCAATTTTAGAGACTGTCCGTAATGCTGTTGTAAAATGGTTACTATATTTATACATTACATAAAAGTCTCATTGAACGCAGGGAATGAGTGCAGGACAAATAAACGTTGCTTGTAAAGATCGAGTTAAATAAAATACAGAACACGATCGTTTTTGGTTTAAATGAATTGACTTATAATGGATATAAATCTACAAAACCAATATAAATGCTAAGTACAGTCGTTAAAATTTCTAAGGCATCTTTAGAATATCCATATTTCCTTAATCTGCGACTACGTTAATACTCCACGCACTTACAAGTATTCCTTTACAGTAAATGTTTGGAACAAAGCACTCATTACATTGCCCACAAACTCTTTGTATTAATTTTAGTTAACATTCTCACTACTATGGTGTGGCTTAATTAGCCATAAAAAGGCTGGAACAAACAGTAATAGGGCTCTGTTAATTGTTAAATTGGTTTTAAGAGGGTAAACCAAATTTGAAAAACAGGCTTATAATTATAAACGAACTTTTGAAATTGGATAAAGGTTTGTTTCGTCTTAAAAATAAAATACCTTGGTAGCTATAACTTCCAAAAAAAAAACTAGGATTAATTACGTAATGAAATAAACAGTTTTTTATATTCGTTCGTAAATAATTTAGGAAAACTATTAATATCGCAAGAAATTTCTATTCTCTCATGCAAAAGCCGTTTATTATTTTTATTATAGTGCTGTATTCATTTCTGTTCATGAATAATTTGTCGACGACGCCTTATAATATTCATATCATTAGACGATAGCTTGGAGCTTGTGATGCCATAGGTTTTAATATCGTAAATATAAGACATTTTTTGTTCTATAAAGCTTGCACAAGGACAAAGTATTTAACCCGAAGAAGCTAAGTACTAAACAATTGGAATCGATACACGAATGGGGGTATGTTGTCAGGGCAACTATCTATGGTATATGTGCAATACACGACATTGGCGCCAATTCGATTTGTCATGTTACCGGCACTGATTATTTAAAAACCTCAATTCGAATGTTTTGTTATCTGTGATGTATATTTTGCATAACCGTTAAAACCTCTTTACAAAATCATAGTGTTATCTTTGTTTTTTCGAAAGAGAGTGAGAAGGATGACATATGTTATGTACAGGTCGCGTCTATTGTCGTTTTTTGGCGCCAATGTCCCTTCCGATACGTAGCATGTATGTGGACACTAGTTGCTTCTTCTTTCTATGTCCTTGTGTATTATATTTGTTTCTAGTCTCCCGCATCGCTCCGTAGTTTCATTTCGTCCGTGTACTATTCAGATTACCATACAGACCCTTTCCAGAGGCATGAATATCCTTGTTTTAGTCTTATGTCTATAAATTGTTCGAAATTTCTTCTAACTTTTAATATTTGTGAATACCTTTACACGTTTAAATTATGTATTAATACACTAGTAGAAAAATCTATTACTAATACTTGAAATATACTCTTTTCCTGCGTAATATTCGTAAAATTTGGTATTTACATTATTTGTTGTTGAATCCCTGTAGTATACTGATGTTTGCTTTTGATTCCTACTCGTGTGGAGCGCTTATTTAAGTATATAAAATCATATTTCATGTATTTTATATATGTTAGGGAATTCGAAGTGCCATCCCGTCACTTTCCTGGTCAGAGTCACGTGTGGCGCGTGGCAGGATGGCTGCAACGTGGCAGAGCGCGGGCTCGCGAGGAGTTGTACTGTCACGTAGCGAGGGCCGTGGCACTCCTGGTGGTTGTGGCCAGAGACCGCCTGCTTAGAGACGAACCATTATCGGTAATAGGAGGAGGAAAAGCATTGCTACAAGGACTACATCGGTTAGTACAAAGTGCCAAGTCTACTGGAGAATTGAGAGATTTTTGAGATTCTATTGTAGGTTTTATAAATTTCAGATTATTAGATGTCCTAATTGGAATGCCGTCGCTAGAAGCTAGGGATCTTGATAAAAAAATTCGAGAAGAAAGGTCGAGGTACTTGGTGGCGGAACTCATTTGTAAGGTAAAAATTATTGTTATTAAATTAAGCAATATCTTCATGCTATCGAAGTATGGAAATCTTTGTTTTTTTTGTTTTTTAAAAAGTAAGTTTGTATGTACTTGCAGCCGGAGGACCAGGAGGACATAACGGCGCTGGCGGCGTGGGTGTCGCGCGCCATGCGCCGCGCCGCCAGTGAGAAGACGGACGCGCGCGACGCATTGCGCCTGGCGCCCCGCGTGCCCTGTGTATACACCACGCCTCAGAAGACACAGGTATACAAACATAACGGCGTGGTGTTAGTTGCAAAAGCATGTCTCCAAGTGTATGTAAGTGTAGGCTATTGTACGTATTTATATGGGGGTTCGTCAGGTCGACCTGCGGCTGTACCGGCGCGAGGTGGCGCGGCGCGCGGCTGGTCCGCTGCAGGCGCTGCTGGAGCGCGAGTCACGCGGCTGGTTCCTGCACTTCCGCGAGCGCCGCGCCGCGCACCTCGCCAGCCAGAAGGTGCCCATCAAGGACATCGAGGAGGTACGGTACATCTCACTATTTACTGTGAGTTAGTTGTGATAATGAAGTATTCTTCATAAAATAGTTTTAAATGGTATCGCAATGCAGGAGGTGCGCGTGGCTGCGCTGCGGGAGTACGTGACGCGCGTGTGCAGCGCCGTGCTGGCCAGCGAGCCACTGCGCGCGCTCGGCGACGGTGTGCCCGACCTCCTCGCCGCGCAGCTCCGCGCTGCTGTGATCATGGACAGGTAACTGGTGCTTAGAAATATATGTTGGAAAACGGCGAATATTTGATCTATTGCATGTAAATATAAAATATGTTGTATATTCAGAGCGAAAGAGGGCGTGCAACGCAAACTGGAGGCGGGGCTGGCGCGTGCGGAGGCGCGCATTCTGGCGACACACCCGGTGCTGTCGCGTGCTGGTGCGTGGCGCGCAGAGCGGCTGGCGGCGGCCTCGCGCAGGCTGCGTGCAGACCTCAGCTGGGCGCCCCTCGAGGACGCCGCCGCCGCCATGCAGGCCCAGCAGCTGCACCAGCACAGATACTTCCTGCTCAGAGACCTCGCCTTCCTGAGGGACCGCGAGCCCCTTCTTCTCAAGGTTTAAAGCATACACCATTTACCTGATGCAGTGATGACGTCACATGAACAAGACTACATTATTCCTACTTTTACAGGAGCTGCGCGCCGCTAAGACGCCAACTCGCGAGTTCACATGGGCCACTCGCATCTGGCTACCACGAAACTGGTACATTCACAATATACTTAAGCTCTTTATATCTCAATTCGTGCCCCAGTAAAATTAAAAAATTAAGAAAACTTTACTTATCACACGTAACACTTTTATGGCAATATAATGCAATATAAAATAATAATAAACATTTTAAAAACTTGAAGGTCTGTGGTGCGTCACTTCCGAGGTCGCAGCGAGCGCATCCCGACAGTGCTGAGCACGCGCGCCACCTCCATAGTGACGCCGCGCTCCGACCCCAGCCAGCCTGTGTTCCTGGTACACCGCGAACGTCTGCGCCGCACCGCCACGCGCTGGCCCGCCTGGCGTCTGCTCAACCTCGCACACAGGTATCACGTTAAACTGGACAAATTAGCCACGCCCCCACACTTCTTACACATACTGACCACGCCCACAGGTGACACGCTGCCACTTACCCCTGGTTTCTGAGAATAAAATCCCAGTTAAAAACATATTGTATTGTTATCTGTACTTACAAATTTGCAGGACGTGGTGCTGGGGCTGGAACATGATGTTCCTCCTGGGCGTGCTGGTGCCCTGGTACTCGCCGGTGTCGCTGCGCGCGCTATTGCAAGTCAAGCCTTTTGTAACCGACTACGAGCTTTCTCAGGTATTTAACACCTTTGACTCTTTAGTCTCTCTGCCCGTACCATTTTTAAAGACAATGAGAGTATATTATTATTGGTGGGCAGGTAAATGGTACGCTGTTTCCGAAACGCAGCAGCGAGACGCAGACGATGTGGTCTCGACTACTGCGGCTCTGGCGACACGTGTCCAAGGAGAGAACACGATTCGAGACTGAACCTGACACAGGTAATTAAAAAAATATCTGTTACTGAAAACTACGTCTGCCTGGATATAAAAAAAATATTTGATTACTCGATGACAAACATTCAAACTTTGGTATTTATAAAATGAGTAATGTAAACAGGTCTCTTGGGCAAGGGTATGAGTCGGCAAGCGAATCGGCTGTGGAACTACGGCGTGGTGGGGGGCCTGGGGTCTTTGGCGCTGCTGCTGGCGTTCCCGATATGCGCGGTGCTGTGCTGCCTGCTCTCACTCTGCGCCGCGCTCACAGTGCCGCTTTGGATGCCCGCACTTACGCTCGCCGTGCACGCCTCCAATGCCCTCGTGTATGACCTCGACTGCCCCGCCCCCAAACTCAACAGGTAACGCCTACTACCTCACTAGACATGCCCCTACCTTAATAGGTAACACCTACCACCTCGACTGTCTTTAACTTTTGAAACTTGTGTACTTGCAGGTATTTTGTGCTACTAGAGATAGTGGTGTGGCACATAGGGCTGCTGGGCGTGCTGCAGCCGCTGGCAGCTTTGCTAGTGGCCGTGGTGCTCTGTCCACTCGGCGCGCTGCTTTTATTAGTCGGTACGTATATGTCTATTGCAGTCCAAACTTGGGCATCGCCAGGGGAGGGGATGCAGCCACAACTTTTAATAAAATGTTTTAGTCGTAAGTTAGTTTAATTGTGCGGTGTGTCAGGTGGAGTGAGCTGGTGGGCGGGGCGCGGTGTGTGGGAGGCGGCGGCGTGGCGCGCGGTAATCGTGCGTGCGGCTCGCGTGCCCGCACACGACTCCGCCTTCTGCAAACGTGTTGCTGGCCCCGGAGTACACACGCGCGCCTGCTATCAGATCACGTCAGTCTCTCTCTCTCTCTCACACACACACACACAAAAAATACAAGTCACATATGTATATTCTGTATAGAAGCTATTAATTTACTAATTTTATTATGTATTGCGTGCAGTGCGGCGCAGGCGCTTGCGGCGGTGTGTGCACGCGCAGAGCTGGAGGCGCTGGCGGAGTGGGCGGCGGAGATCGAGAGCGTCATCGAGCGCCCCCTGCGGGACTACGCGCACTTCGTCGACGCATGCTTCGGTCCATTCTCCGTGCAGATCGCTAAGGTAAAATTGCATAAAAAATGATTTAGATTATTAAAAAATTCATACTTATTTAGACAGTATAAGAAAATCTCTTAGTTTTTCCTTAAAAACCGTTAACGTTAGCTTTAATGATAATGAAACTGAGTGCACGGGTATATATGTATGTGCAGACCGGTGCATACAAGGAGCTGGAGAAGGAGTGCAACGAGCTGGTGATGTCTGTGCGGGAGAAGCTGGCGGCGCGCCGGCGGGACCTCGCGCTCGGACTGACGGAGGCGGCGCGCGCGCGCGTGCGCATGACCGCACCAGACCTGCGCGTGAGTCTGCACTCTGCAATACTCGCATTTATTATTCTGATATTCATTCTGTATTTCTTAACTAGCGTACGCCCGCGACTACGACCGTGTGGAATTAAAAAAAATAGTAGCCTATGTGTTCTTCCAGACTATGTTCCTACTACATACTACATGTATTGATGCATTTATGTACTTCTGCTGTATTCAATTTAAATTTGTTTAAAATAATAGTGTTTTGATTTTATTCTATACGTTATTACTTAAAGTTAATAAATGTATATATGTGTATTTGTGTATAACAGAAAGCGGTGCAGGCGTCTGCGCACGAGTTGTCGCGTGCGTGGGCGGGGCGCGGCGAGGAGTGGTGGAGCGCGCGCGGCCTCGAGCCCGCAGACTGGCACGCCCTCGCTGCCAACACGCTAGTAGAGGTGATACGAATCACTAAATATTGCTTTTTAACTATAAGAATAAAAAATATTAGTTCTATATGTATGCCAAATTTCGACAAGATCTGTTCAGCCGTTCTAGAAATACCTTCAAACATCCATCCATCCATCTAAACATTCTCATTTATAATATTGGTAAGAAGTAAAATAGCATCTTAGTATGTTAATAATGTTTTTGTGGTAGGTGTTCGATGCGGAGATCCTGGTGGCGCTGGAGGAGGGGGAGGCGCGTCTGTCGCTGGAGGGCGGGGAGGCGGCGCGTGCGTGGGCGGCGCGCTGCGGCCGCGGCCTCGCCCCGCCCGACGTGCTGGCAGAGCGCGACCACTGGCGTCGTGACCCTCACGAACCTCACCCACATGGTCATTATACATTCCTCCTGGGAGTTTCCATTGTTAAAACATTCTTGACAACACAATATCACCATAATGTGTACAAATGCGGCCGTGGAATTTCAGCAGCTCGGAAAATATTTGTTTTTTAAATTAATCTGTAATTTTTAGTATAAATTACTGTTTTCGGTAAAATGTTCACTAATATAGCTCGAGGCGTTTTTGAAAATCGTTGCATATAGACGGACAAAAAAATACATTATGTGTAGGATGTAATTTTTTTTTTCAAGATTATGTAAAATGATTTTGATTTTATAAATATACATATTCCATCAATCATGAGAATCAGTTCTGCTGACGTAAAGTGATGAAAGTATGAAGGTGATGAGGGTTGTATGTATGTAGGTGTGTGGGGTGAATGGAGCGGCACGCCTGCTCCACGCGTGCCTCCGCCCTCGCTGGAGGTGAGCGCGTTCAGCCCGCGCGCCCCCCTGCAGCCCCCCGTGCCGCACCCCGCTGCAGTCGCCCTCGTGCTGCACAACAGGTACACACTTCATACTACATATAAATTGTGTTGTTATAAATTGTTTATTTTTGAATAAAATTTTACAAAAATCGTTGCTATCACTACAGTCTAAAGAATATTTTGTATATCTGTGATATATAACATTACTGTCACTCTTGTTCATACTGACATCTAAAGTCAGCAAATATTTTTCTCTTCATTGGTGACTAAGGGAGACTAATTAGTTACTTAGTGTGGCATTTATTGAGGTTATGTGTTTCGCAGGGAGTCGGACAACACGGTGCCACTCGACTCGGAGTTATGCGCCGACATCTTACGCACGCTTGAAGATGCACCCGACATAGACGACAGACGAGGTAACATATATACACTAAACTCATTACATTTAATTATTACATACTCCAATGTGTATATTACACACTACGATGTGTACAGTACACACTACGATGTGTACAGTACACACTACGATGTGTACAGTACACACTACGATGTGTACAGTACACACTACAAAAAGGTAATAATGTTTATGTATAGATTTGGAGAAATGCGGCTCGGAAGTGGAGCGGTATCGCGGCGGCGGCAGTTCCGCGAGCAGTTCGGCGAGCGGCTCGGCGAGCAGTGCGCCGAGCAGCGCCGGCTCTCCTGACGAAGATCGCGCGGACTGTGCGCACGACACCGCCCTCTGCAGGTGCATCACCTAGCCACATTGCAAAATATTTATACAACTAATACTTTGTAATGGCAACACCTGTTTATATAAATAAAAAAATATCACTTTTAGAGTGTTGCAGTCTAAAAAAAACGAGTGAAACGCCTCCAAACTATTTTATTTAGTTTATTAATATTTATTAGGGTACAAGTTGTTCTTCTCGACTCCGTCCCCGGAGCATAAAAAAACATAATTAGTAGCCTATGTGTTCTTCCAGACTATGTTCTATATGTATGACAAATTTCATCGAGATCCGTTCAGCCGTTCTGGAGATACCTTTAAACAAACATCCATCCATCTGAACTTTCGCATTTATAATATTAGTAAGATTGACTAAGGGCGTTTGGTCTATACACAACTCACGCTTGTAACCCAGATGGGTAGACAGCGACCATGGACTATATGGTGTGGCTAAACGAACTGTAATCAACATTTCGTCAACATAATAATAAAAATAAATAAATCATTCATGTATATAATAAATTTTCAGAATATCAGGCAGCAGAGAGCGTGCTGCGTGTCGTTGGACGCTGACGGGACGCGGTGTGAGACTGCGTGCAGACCTCGCCAGCCCTGAAGACGTCACACTGGATACTGACAGACACGTCGGCACTTCTGTATGAAACCTTAACTATATACATATAAGGTCGAAGTTACATCGCAGCTAACAGAAGTATTTGACAGTCGTCTCTGTTTCTTCAAAGAAAATGAAAAGAGATGGATGTATTACAAGTGTCAGTGCAGTGTGAGTTCTAAGACTATACAAATAAAGTCGATATTTGATCGCAGCTAATATGACGCTTATCTAGTTTATTGTAAGTAACAATATGAAATCAAACCATAGAGTAATAAGCTCTCTTTACTATAGTTTGGAAATTGATGAAAATTTTTTGAAATGCCTTAACATATTGGCGTTTAAAAATGTACTAATTTAAACAGTTTTTGTTTAAATTTTTATTTATTAAGTTTTTTTAATCTGTATTAGATTTTTTTTTTATTATAATTGCATATAATATATTGTCAGATGTATTATAAAATATTCTAGTAAGTTTCCACTGTTGATACATTTAAAAGAAATATTTTCTCTCTTATTTGCTGTGATGAAATATTAATATCTTTGTTTCTGCAGTGAAAGCCTACTATTATATAAGTTTTAAATTAATAATTTCTGTGAAACATGAATTTTTATCAGCAATTATCATTAAGAGCACAAATGTAAACAAACACCACATTTTTGACATCGCTTTAATATAATTATAATAGTTATTAAGTAAGAAAAGTTATATTAAATGTATGGCTTTTGAGACTAGATGTATGTATGTTTGCTCATTTGTAATACGGAATGTATGGAGATATTAAAGGTAAATCCATTTTGACATTTACACAACAGTCAATTTTTTTTTTTTATTTTGTCATAAATTTGACATTTTTCATGTTCAAAATAAATTTAAAAATGATTATATTTTTTGCTATATGTAAACTGTTTGAAATTATTAATAAATATTAACATGATAAAAGAATGAAGTTAAGTTTGAATAATTTTACGTTGTCTAATTTGTCGAAATGGATCTCTCAAGGACTAATATTTATTTATATTGAGAATGTACGGAATTGTTAATTTAAAATTTCACTGCCGTCACAATGGGGAGAAAAACTGACTTGCTCACTAGATGTCACCTCAGGGGTCAAGCACTTTACTTGCAATCTGCAGGTCCTGGGTTCGAATCCCGCTATGTACCAATGTGTTTTTACATTTCCGATTTACATATATATCCGACGTTCTTACGGTAAAGGAAAACATCGTGATGCTGCACATATCTGAGAAGTAATTCAAAGATATGTGTGAAGTCAACCAACCCGCACTTGGTCAGCGTGGTTGACTATGGCCTAATCACCCTTAACTTAGGGTAGTCTCCGAGCCCCTCGGTGGGGATGTATAATGAGCTGATGATGATACCACAGATATACAAAAAACAAAGTATAAAATACTCTGTGGTAGTTATAGTTCCATCAAAGTAGTCACTTCCATAAAAGTTCACTCAAAAAATTTAAAAATGAGTTTTTTTTTAATTTATTTATAGCAGAAAATGAAAAAAGGAAACATATTTTTTAAAATGCTATAATGACGTATGAAAAATTTGACAGATGTCAACGCTAACTCGACGCTAGCGCCACCGTTTTAGTGAATTTTTCTCCTCATTGTACCAATAAATATAGTTGTCTCTGTTTTATGAAAGAGAAAGAAAGAGATGGCGATATGTTTCGCAGTTCAACGTTTAGTATAGCTTGTATCAAGTGCACTTCAGCTGAACAACGACATGACTATATGCTGTAAGGATCCAATATTTGATTATATTAAGCATAGATATAAAATAGTCGGAAAATAAATCAGCCTATGTAAGATTAAATTTAGCAAAAAAAAATTCGTTTAATAAAAAATCGGACTATTACTTTTTATATTTTTGTCTTTGAGAAAATAACTTAGTTGATACATTGGCCTAATTTTTTACAAAAAAAAATATTTAGGCTCTTTTAGTTGTTTCGCTTCAATGGATTACCCGTGGGTTTCCGAGACCGGAATCTCCATTTAAAACATATTATCTCTGTTTTGTCAAAGATAATGACAGGGATGACGATATGTTTGATAAAGAGATTCCAAATTGGAAAATCCATTATTTTTTTTATTAATTCATTATTCACAGATGCTTTTTGAGATTTAATTATTTTAAAAAAATCTTAAAAACAATATAACTAGTCAAATGAATCTCTTTAATTTTGACATTATTTTTATATTAAATTGCACACGGAACATGTAATATATATTTTTATTTACAATTAATTTAGTTAAAACGTAACTAAAATGAGATTATTTGACGAACGAAATTATTTTTACATCAAAAACATAAGTATTTTGTGCATTTATTTTAATTTAAACGCGGCATGTTAAAAAAACTGTATAAAGCCAAATATATATTTATAAAAATAATTGAATATTAGTTTTAGTATTTAAGTTAATTTATAAAACATTTTTTATTAGTGGCAATTTTTGTTATTTTACTTGACGCTAGAGAATTTACCGAATCAATTTATCACTAATATATGTCATAGTTGTTAAACATATATCTATGCTTATATACTTTGCTATGTATATAATAATAAATATTAATACAGCAAATTGGGTAACGATCACAATAAATAAGGCATTTATATATATTTTGTTAGTTAAAAATTAAGTTTCATTTCGTGTGTTATTTTTAGTCACAAATTATGTGCTATTTATGGACGATCACAATGAATGGGATATTCGATTTTTAGCAGAGTTCAAAAAGAATGTTTGTCTATATTTTTTCTTCTTTTCATTATTAAGGTCAAAAGGGAGACAAGTATTTCTTAAAGACTAGAACAAAAAAAAAACATAAAACAGGAAAACACAATAGATTTAAAAACATAGATAAGATTTGAAATCATATTAGGGGAAGTCTGAAAGTAACACCAATGAAATGAAATCATCAGAAGGTTATGGACCTGTTATTATTAAGAAGTGTCGTATGTGACAAAGAAAACTTTAAAGATGAATTTTGATGGGGAACACCGGTGTTAGGCCTTTTTTTTCAGAGAGGAATGCTTTATGCATACTCTGCGCCCCGGGGGGTACGCGCTAGTTATGTGGGATTCTCCTCCATAGCGGAGGCATACCCACTAAACCTCTCTGTTCCTACAACGCATCGGGACGGGACCACGGGCACGCTTTCGCTCTCGTCCGCGGCTACTGGTGTTAGGCCTAAGAGATGAATGAATTGCGTAGAAAATAACAGGAATAAAAATCAAACTCAAATTTGTGCCGAAGTCACATAGACTTGAAGAGATAATGAGCTAAATTGTTTACAATATATTATGAAATCATTAAATTTAGTGTTATTCATTATGTAATGCGCTTTATGTATATAGAAATTAAACATAAGTTAATTAAAAAATTTATTAAATAATATTATATTTAATTTGAGATTTTTTTGCCAGCCGTTCATGAGCCGTTAATTATAACTTTCTGTTCATATTTCTAGTCGAATCTCCATTGATTATTGCATAATATTTATATTTAAAACTACCAAAGTAAAATGTAATTTGCCCTATAATTAATATCTGTTATTTAGTTGGACCGATCCATTTTAACGTCCGTCCCTTATAACGTATGCAGAATTCGTATTGTAATTTTTTTATTGAATTAAATATGTTCTGTAACGAATTCTGTCCCCGCTTCGATCTAACGTTTGTGTATTTTCATTTGAAGTTTTTTTTTGTTTTACATCTAAATGTATATTTTATCAATTTACAAATGCAATAATACACATTTATTAAAGAATTTAAAACACAATAAATTGTTTTATTTGAATCAATATTCCCTCAAAAATTCTTATCCTATTACGAAACTTCAAATGCTTTTAGTTATAAAGCCAAAAATAGATTACCTGGAAATTAATATAAAAAGGAGAATAAATAAAACACTTATTTTATTGAATGGAATTAAAAATTTATTAAACCTACCTACCTAAGTATAATTATAATCTTCACATCTCTGTTATACATTTGTATCACGTGGATTTGAAAATTATGTTGTTTTTTTTTTGCATTATAAAAACATCTACTAATCAAAGTATTAAAAAAGCTTAAATGCCAAAGAATAAATATAAAAATTAAATACAAAATTCATTTGATCTTACGAGAGAGTGATTTCAAATTGGTTGTCTACATAACATCGTCTATTTCTAATTTAACAATTATAATTTGAAAAAATTTGTTGGACCTACCTATCTAATATTAAATAATAATTAAAGATAAATAATATTAGAAAATATAAAAAAAATCGTAGTTATTATGCGTTAGCAAAAAAAAATTTGAACATAATTGGTCCTAAACAAAAAAAAATAAACTAAACAGAAATGCAGTAAACAGTAAAAGTTCGTTACAATGTGTACATAAAATAATTGTAATAATTAATTAAACAACAAACAAACCTGTTAACTTTCTATTGAATGCGAACAAACCAGGACTTTCATATTCTTCAAATCCAGTTTCCGAGGCGCTGTCATTCGAAAAGTGCGTTCATTATAAAGAAACATAGTGACAAATAGAATGCTGAACGCAGCACAGATAATGAAAAAATAGATTCTAAAATAGAAATAAAAAAACATTAAAAATAATATAGACGTCATTTAAAAAGAAATTTTCGATTTACTTTTCGAATGAAAACGCACATCACACCTATATACCTACGCAACTCTAAATCCAATTTATTACGAATAAATAATGATTTCTTTCTCAATAAATTTGTCAATGAAATTCTTTATATGTATTAAAGATTCTATATAAAAATAATGTTGATTCTAATACACATCTAATATAAAATAATTATAAAATACCAAACACTAGCAAGCTACTATAGGCGATGACCACACGGGACATATTTCTCGACACGCTTTATGCCTAACATAGGGCTGCCACTTTTCATAATGCCAATTCAGGCTACCGATTTAACATCGATGTATTTGGGTCACAAAGGATTGTATGATAAATAACTAACCGACTTTATGTCGTTGTTCACTAAGAAATTTAGGGTTGTCAAAACTGATAGTTTTATTCCCGCTATAAATTATTATAAATTGGCAGCCCTAACTAACATCGAGAGGCTGCACACGACAAAGGTTACTTTAGGCCAACCTATCCATCGCCGGCCGCCAGGGAAGCGAGTATTATGGAAGCCGGCGACCCATACAAACACTTTAATATAAAAAACTCCAAACACGATACAAAACACACTTACTTTTAAATTCTAGTACAATGATCCTTCTTTAATTTTACGTCGTCTGTGTTAAAAAGTGGCTTTTTATACAGGGAATTTATGTTCCCTCCGAAATGCGTTATGTTGAATTTATAATCAAAGATTCACAGACTCAGACACAGATGAGTTTCAACTATAATTAAATAGCAAAATAAATTCATTATTATAAATAAAATCGTCAAAACACACGTTAACTTTATGATTGCTGATGTAAAAATTATAGAAGGATTATTGTGCTATCGGTTAGACGAACATTCTGCATTCATGTTATAACACAAAATGTGCCGTGTCGACATTGTAAAATTGAACAGTGCGTTGGACGAGACATCTTTGACTATTTTATTGTCCTCTATATGCGACCTATTACAGAATATATCTTTCAAAAGATGTACTATCGGGGTATCTCGCGGTATTCCACCTTAAAGCAAGACAACGCAGAAACAACAACGGATAGGATACAACTTTTGAATGTGTCTATACGACAAAAGGTCAGTCACGATTTACTGTTACTTTTTACTTTACTATTTTATTATTTTGTATAATAGGACCTTGTTTTCTCATTGCAAGGAACATTGCAATTTTTCGTAAGTGGAACACCGCGAAGGGCTCTGACTGTACTAACAAAGTTTAAATGATTTCATGTAAAATTCTTCATCAAAACATCACAATGTAAACTAGGCATAACATTGTAACATAGAAACATGTCTCGTCAGAACGCAGGTTAACAATTTTAATTATAAGTGTAAGGCGACTGTGCTCACATAACTCCGAGTACAAATTACGCGTCGCAGCGACTACATACTTAAAACATACGTCCATTACAATTTGAAAACTCTACTTATATCTAATTAATAAATCTAATTTAAATTTGTTATCCCTAATATATGCGGATACAAAAACATACATGTAGATTTGAAAAATATATATAAATAGTAAAATGAATAGCTTAAAAATCTCTCATATAGTTAGTTATAAAAATTAACTGAATATTATTTAGAAATAGTAAATGCTAAAACTACTGAATCTAGGATTTAAAAGAAAACATACCTACCTACGGACAGCATAAATCAATGATTTCCGAACAAAATGCATACAAACACCGAATACAGATTATAAAAAAAAATATTAAAAAAACATTGGGAATGTACACACAAATGCACTAAACTAAAACACACTCATGTGCGCCAACATTAAAAAAAAATAATGACAAATCCTACAAGAATTAGAGTTTTTTGTAAAATTCGTTCTCTCATTGGTCCTTAGTAGCTAACTGTATGCATACAATTGTGCTCAGGAAATTAAACAATGGAAAAATATAAACCATCCATACAATCACACAAACAACTTTTGTTGATTAGAAATTGTAAAAAAAATAACAAGTAACAACATTTCCCTTATAAAACCACATTAAAAGACTGCAAAAATCTAAGATAAAAAATCGTATTCGATATATTAAAATTGTCGTGTTCAAAAAAACCCACAAGTCTTGACATATTCATAAAAAATATAAAATCCTATCGCGTAAATATAATACGCCGAAATGTTATAAAAACTAAAAGCTTAATTTAAAAAAAAAAACATTTATAGATTTGTGGCAACACTATGTTGAAAAAACTATTGATTTATGTTAACATATCTCGAAGACTCTATTTATAACAGTACAAGCATAAACCACAAAAGTTAACCCTTAGTAGCCTGATTTACATACGAAAGTGATTTATTTCTAAAATTACTGTGTTTGCTTGATAAAATAAAACAATAATGAAATTTGTTTCTTTTTAAATTTCGTTGGAAAGAATATTATACAGTAAAATAAGTACAGCCAACCTATAAAAAAAAACTAACAGTAATGTGAACATTCGGTTTAAAAGATTGGTATCAAAATTGAAACTGTAGGCTAATAAGGGTTAAATGTTAAGAATTGATTAAAAGCTACAAGTCTTCATTTGTATATCAAAGCAACAATGTCAACTACAGGAGTCTAGTAAATAAAATATTTTCCAATAACATCGAAAGCATCGTAACAACTACAATGTAACCATGCACTAAATATATTGAAATACTTGATTTATGAAAAATATTTAGTAGATATTAGAAATAGACAAATATAAAAATGCATCTTCTATAAATCTTCACGACACAATAAACTTCTATTCATCAGCTGAACAAAGCCCCGTAGACCATAGAGAATATATTTGATAACAATACTAGCATTTGCAAGTACTAATATAATTTAAGTTGGTATCAAAAGTGACCTGCAATCAACAACACTATACAAATCTATATTCCATCTCTATCATGTAATCAGGTAGACAATTTATAAAAGCACAAACTTCTTCGTTTGTTATTATTGCTTTCGGTGAGGGCGGAGACGACTGCCCCAGCTCATCTACACATAACACAATCGCTCCTATTTCATTCAATACATTTTATCAGAATAAGTCTTGCTCTTTACGCTTAAATTATATATCCTTAATTATTATTATTTTATCATGTAGATGTAGATATCTGTCATTAGTTGACGCGCATATAAAAATATTAATGACATTGTAATATGTATGTAGCGGGAGATGCGAGTGACGCCGGAGCCCCGCGGCAGGTCACGCTGCGGTTGCGGCTGGCGGCGGTCGCTCGCATCTCCTTTTAGTTTTAGTACGAAAATAAAGTATTACGCAAATTCCAATTGTAAAGACGTACAAGCGGCGCTGTGTGTGTGCGGCAGGATCAGGTTTAGGGCAGCTGCTGCACGGGCGTCTGGCAGTAGGGGCACTCCTTGGCGGTGAGCGCGCAGCCGTCGCACAGCACGTAGTGGTTGCAGGGCGCCAGCGTGACGCTGCGCGGCTGCTCCTCGCACACCATGCACTTGGTGGCCGTCTCCAGGTACAGCACCTTCTCGATCTCCTCGAGTTCGGCGCGCGCCTGCGCCTGCATCGCCTTCAGTGCGGAGAGCGGCAGGCCGCGCAGCTCGCGCCTGCCTGCGCCTGCGCCCGCGCGAGCCGCCTCCAGCTCGCGCCGCAGGGACATGGCGTGCGCGAGCGCCTCGTCGCGCTGCCGCTCCGCCAATGCAGTTTTACGCAGCGCCTCGTCCGATTCGCGCTGCCAGGCCTCGCAAGCGGAGCGCGCCTGCGCCACGCGCTCATCACATCGCGCGGCGACGGCACGCGACGCGTGCACCTCCTCGCGCAGCCGCGACAGCTCTGTGGGCGCGGAGGGCGACGCCGACGCGAACTCGAATGGGCCCGCTCCCGCCGCTCCGAAGCTGCCCGCCTTGATGTGGGAATTGAAGAGGCGGTCGTCGGTGGAGGCGTAGCGCAGGAAGGGCGGCAGCGGGGACCCGCCGGTGGGCGGACTGAAGCCTCGCATGGGCGGGCGCGGGATGTTGACGGGCGCAGAGCCGCCGAGCAGGCCCTCGCTGTCGGAGAGGTCGCGGTCGAGCGAGGCGACCAGGTTGACAGGCTCGTCGAGATGAAGGTCGTCGAGTGCGTTGCCCACGACCTCCTGCAGCACTGTGGGGTCGAAGGTACTGCGCGGGTGCCAGGTGAACTTGTCGTCGTAGTTGCGCTGGGGGGCAGAGCCGCCGCTGGACGTGGATGCGCACTCATCGCCGTTGGTGTGGGGCGGCGCGGGCGAGGGCGCGCGTTTCTCGGGCAGCGCGGAGGACAGAAGGTCCGCAAGGTTGGTGCCGCACTCCAGGGGCGCTGTCAGATCGCGCCCGGCTGTCAGATCTTCCGCTAAACAATAAAGATAATTTCAATTCTCTTAAAACATTCATAGCTAAGTTTTTTCTGTACCTCGAGTTGGATTTTTCCAAATAAACTTAAACAAACAAAGAGTCACTCACGTTCGACGTGTGCGAATGCACAGAAGAGTCCCCGAGGGCAGTAGCCGGCCTGCTGCACGTCGTTGCACTTAGTGGACTTGTATATCTCGGGATGGAACTGCTGCTCTGTGCGGGTATGACAGTAGCCGCACGCATCGCCCACCTCACAGTTGCTGGGCTCGCCCCACTCCTCCGCGTGCTTCACGCTCGGGCACGGCGTGCTGCGGTACTTGTACTTCCTTGGTGATCTGCGCTTATCCTACAATATAACAACTACTTTAAATAAATTTCAAAAAATGTTACATGAAACAAGTAAGAGATACTTTTTGTCCATATTCCTGTGAAAGTTCTACAAAACATTTTGTTTATATAATTGTCAATGAATATAGCCTGTAATGTTCATCAATCTTTGCTTTATTTAAAAACAAATTGTTAAAAATTCTAATTGTATGATTTTCTATAAATACATTAATTCAACTCAGAGTAATATTTCATAGATACTCAGAGATTAAGAATAATAATTCTTAAATATAAAAATAAAACTCACTTTACTATTGTGATACTGCGGGCAGGCATACCCTTGTCTACATAACCTAGGCGGTCTTTTACAAGGCTCTGTTTTATATGATGATAACACGTAATTTGTATCTGAAATAGAAAAAAACCGTAGCAAAATATTCTTACATCTAATCACATATATATACTAGAAAAATATATATATATAAAGTAAATAATGTGAAAAATGTCATTCAATATATAATAATACCAAATTTTATTTGATACTACATTTCAAATACAAACCTTGCCACTTTGGATCTTCATTCATTAAATTCCTTTCTCTATCAAGAGCATTGGGTGCTGCGGCATCTCCATCCGCACCTTCCGGATTTTCTAAAGCTTGAAGTTCCCTAACATCAAGTACAGGGGGACGCAAATCTGGTGCACCATGTGCAAAGGCACAATGTGCGCCATTTTTGGTACAAAGTCCACGAGCATCCGTATCATGGACGCACATACATGTTTTGTAATACCGCAGATGGTAACGTCTTTCCGTGTCCCCTGCTGTTCTATGAAGGTATGGGCACCTGGGAGGGGAAAATAAAATGTTTAAGAACAATCTCTACTATTATAATTGAATAAGTTACGACTTCCAAGTAGTTACTATCCACATCAATCACTGACCTCTATAAATGGATTGGCTATACAATATAGTATTTTGTGCTTATTAGATTTTCGAAAATCCGGCGCTGATGGTAGCGTGTGGTTTTAGCGGTTGTGTGGATTCAAACTTATAATATATATTCTATCAACTGGCACGTAACATCAACAGATGCGTTTAATTCGGAACTTATTATAAGCAGTCACTTTCAAAACAATCTCAGATCCATTTATAGAGATCACTGAATAATAATTTTTAAAGGCTCAAGGTCAGCTATGCAGTGCGCAGTACAACCTCCCCCATAACCCTTTACATCTTGTACAATGTTCCAAGCAATCATGATGTTTCATTTATATCATAGCTATCCAGATTTTTTTTTATATCATACGGTGGCAAATTAGTGAATGGTCACCTGAAATTGCTGAACTAGGGAAGCAACCATTGCCTATAATACACACTTGCAAATGCATTGCCTGCCTTTGACATTGGAGGGAATGTAGAGAAAAATAATATTTTCCATTGACATTGAAAGCTATTTGTTTTCATTTACAGCATACTTTTATTGTAAAAGCTCATTTAAAAGTCTTATATGCATTTTCCATGTACTAGATATAAATTGTAATCTGGTAAATATTATTTCATTTAATTACAAAGTATCTCTTTTCGTTGTTAAAATGTATGTGAGTTTATCTCCATTTACTTATTCATATTAGAACTTTAGTTGCAAAAACATATATTTTATATATACCATACAGCAAACTATAGATGTTTTGTAAATATATTTCTAAACAATATAACCCAAAAAAATAATTTCAAAAATAAAAATAGGTTGAAATCCTTCCCATTGTATAGTTACAACAACTTTCCAAACATTTTACCATAGTATATTAACAAAGAGAATAAAACCAATCAAAATGTTAATAAGAATGCATATTCAAATTGCATTTCAATAATAAAAACAAGTCTTCAACGACTCGTGAAAACAATTATACATCGACAGTAAAAGAAAAAGGAAGTGGCGGTACAACAAAGCAATGTAAGACAAGGCACTCACTCATCGCCGTCTTCGCAAATGCCCGATGTCTCGTTATACTTGGCACAATAATTGTCAGCGCTATAATTAAATGATCCATCTCTTTTTCTAACGGGCCTTCTTCTTCTCTGATTATTAAAATGCCAATGAAAACATGTAAAAGGTCTATGTTGTGTACATTTATGTTGAAGAAATGATGGACACTGCTCCACTCGGAATTCCTTCAAATATCTGCAACACGACATCACTGAACTTAGTATATTGTATACTCCAATAAACTATACCTTTCGAGGAGGCACTTCCGATAAAAAACTATAAAAGAAATAACTAATTACTTATAATGATTCGGTTTTTCTGTTTGAGCTGTCAACAAAGGCTTAGATTCCGACGGCATTTTGGTGAACTATTATGTATTGCGCCTCTCGCGTCGCGCAGGGCACGCTCACCGATGACCAATTAAAATTCAATATATATGATCACGTGATACTCAGTATTTTAGAAAGCTATTAATTGTAAATAATGAAATAAATGAAGAAGATTTTCTTCAAGAGAAGCAAACATTTTAATTTTAAATGACCTTGAACTTAAAATATTTCGTTATCTCAACAAACAAGCTACAATGCACAAGATATAAAAAATACCTACAAATGTAATCAACATTGACAGAAATGTCACGTCTCATGTTTTCCTTTTATCTCTTTTTGACGCCTTCAAAAATTCATAAGTATGACTAAGACAAAAAATAGGTCGAATCGATCCATTTTTGTTTGGAAAGTAGGTATCAAAACAACAAAAAAAAACCAAGATTTATATAGTAAAAATAAGGGAAAACTTTGTCCTTTTTAATTTTAAGATCTTTTTGTAACAAATTAGGAATTTTTCGCTAAGAATGCAAAAGTAGCTTAATAACCAACCAATCCGACTTTATTTTTTTTCTTATTAATTTAACGTTTTTTTTAGTACAGATTCGAAAAATGCTGTTAATAAATTTTTCACATTAAACTAAATTATTTTCTGTTCTTAAGTTATAAATATTTTTTTGATTATTTAAAAAGCCCCTGATATACTCTATAAACTTAAACATTTTTTAATGCTCCAACACAAGTCCAATATTAACGTTGCCCAATCACTGTCCAATGGTTGAACAATATTTTAATCCGTTAAAAACTACGACCAATCGGAAAGCTTACTTTTACAACCAATAGTAACGTTGGAAACGCCACTAACCTGGCCAATCACTGTTCATAAAATTGGCGTCGCTCTTCGCCCGCCATTCTCTCGACGCCATCTTTAGCATATGATCATTGTTGTGACCCTCGTCTTAAATTTCTTATAAATATATTGTAACTTTACTTTTTCTGTAAAAAGGTGTGTAAAAGAACGTAATATATCTTAATCTACGTTTGTAACATTGAAATTTTGCTTATCTTTAGCCCGATTCACAAATGTAAAAATTTCAAAATATTTGCAATTGGTGCAATGTTTTATTGTGATTGGCAATCGTTGAAAATCAGTTTTATTTCTGTTTTAGTGAAATATGGCACGTACCAAGCAGACCGCTCGTAAATCCACAGGAGGTAAAGCACCTCGCAAACAATTAGCTACCAAAGCCGCGCGAAAATCGGCGCCTAGCACTGGAGGTGTCAAGAAACCTCATCGTTATCGCCCGGGTACAGTAGCCCTCCGAGAAATTCGTCGTTACCAGAAATCTACTGAATTGCTCATCCGTAAACTGCCGTTCCAACGTCTTGTGAGAGAAATTGCTCAAGATTTTAAGACTGATCTTCGGTTCCAGTCTGCCGCCATTGGAGCGTTGCAGGTGGGATTTAATTCAATCAAACTTTACTTGGATATGTTTTGTTAGATTATTGTGAGACTAATGAAAGGAATGTTTTATTTTCAGGAAGCTAGTGAGGCATATCTGGTGGGTCTGTTTGAAGACACCAACTTGTGCGCCATCCACGCCAAGCGCGTAACCATCATGCCCAAGGATATTCAACTAGCGCGACGAATCCGCGGAGAACGTGCTTAAACTCGGTTTAATTATAATGTATCTTATAAATTATTTGTAATTCAATTAGATATAAATTCTAACATTGTTTAACATCTCACATTTAATTCATTTAAGTCTCTTAATCATTATTGTAAGGAGGCAGCAGAACTGATTTTTATAAATATGTTCTTAATATATAAGTTTCTTTGTATTTGATGTTAGTATGACATAAGTATCTGTTATGTCGTCATTCAATATATCAATGTAATTCTTAGTAACTTGGTAATTCTAAGTAGCATAATAGTAATAGACAATATTGGCCACCAGTATGTGACCATTCCATACTAAAAACTGCACTAATGTAAACTTGTATTGAGAAATTGGTGTTAATAAATATAATTAGGACTTATCTTTTGTTTTAATTATCATTCTCCTAACATTACTATTTAATCATATCACTATAAAACAAATATTTTCAGTTCAGTTTAAATAAAAAGACATTGATATTTTAATGTTTATTACATTGCGCGAAATCTTAATCAACTACATATTAAGCTAATTAGCAAAAAGTAGGGATATAACATAATTTTAAAATATTAATATCAGTAAATGTTATATAGAAGAATACAGTAGTTACAATAAATAAAATATTCATTGGGTTAATTTAATTTCTATGGAAAATCCAGCTTATTCTACTGTATTTGCTTCTTTCATTTTCTCTTCCTCTTCTATTTCTTTTAGTCTTCTTTCAATTTCTAAAACACTTTTGCCATGCTCTTTGTTATGTTTATAAGATAAAAGCAATTGCGTCTTTTCCAAACCTTGAATTCTTTCATATAGTGATTTATTAAATTCAAGATCAATATCATTCTCTTCTCTCAATATGCAGAAATAAAGCAGGAATATGGTAACACTGCCTATAACACAATAAGGTTGATACCATGGCATATCAATTTTGATATTTTTAATGGGTCTTATGGTTTTTTTTGCTGCAGCACCGCTAGTTGAAAATTTTATAGGTTCATTTTCATTTACTTCTACATTACGACTTGAGAAGGTTCTTGCATTATGACGTCTGAAGCAGCTTCTAAAAATATAAAGCTATTTAAAACCTAACGAATTTCATACTCTCAATGAAGGTTTGATATGTTGATTTATCTTACTGATATAAATGCAAATGTTCAAATGGATGGTTGGATGTTTGTTTGAAGGTGTCTCTGGGACGGCTCAACAAAATTTGATGAAATTTGGTACACATAAGCTACTTATTAAGTTTTTTTTATTCGATGTGGATGAAGTCATTGACAACAGTTAGTATATTTATAAACTATTCAGATACAGTAAATGTAACCATAGCCATAAAAAGGATATCCTTGTTTTACTCTGCTAGACTTGTTGCCTTTGTATTCTTCTTAGGTACAGAATAGTTAAATAATTTAGTACTCTTAAGAACAACTTTTAGTATGTCAATAAAGAAATGATTTTAAACATTACTCAGGCATTAACAAGTTGTATGTTAAGATTCAAATTAACAACAACATTGGTATGAGTCATATCAATCAAGTATTGTGCAACCAAAGACGTCTGCTATCCTCATAATATTTACCAGGAATTACAGTTGGAATTATTTTTATTGTGATCAATGCATTCATGTGACCATGGTTATGCAAAATTTGCAATGTTATAGGCACTTTTGAAACATTAACTTAATATTGACCGTTGTCTACAGGGTTTCGATGTAAGACATGTTTGTTAAAATTATATAACAAGGAAAACATTGAATCATAGGAGCTGCTACTACAAAGATTACTTTGGATTCTTTCTCCGCTTTCGTCGTTTTGTCATAAGTCCGGTGTCATCTTTAGCTTGTTAATACCTACTAGCACTTCCCGTATCGCTGTTAACTCTTATAAAAAGGTCAGATCATTGGAAAGCTTAAAACTACCTTCATACAAATAAAAATAACATCACAAAATCAATTAAGCTTAACTGTACCTTACTAGAAACAAGCTTCTGTTCATTTTGTGTGTTTAGTATCTTGAATATGCTGTTTAAATCGTTGAAACTTTATGTAAATATAGGTATATTTCTAAACATAATTGGTTCGTCTGACAGATTGACATGCACATTTCCCAGATGATTTTGACACTGACAGTGCGGTGCGAGCGGAAAGCCAAAGTGCAGCCTGTTGTTGAGATCTTAAGCTCTCTTGAAATTATTTATTACTTTATATTACATTTTATTTATTCTGCACAATTAAGTAACACAAATAAAACTAAGCAATCAAATAAACCGTTTATTAAACTTAAATTTTAATTGCTACGAAGACTGGAAATCTTTTCAAGGGAAAACTCCAATGCATTTTTTATCCTAAAAGAACAAAGAATTAAATGTACATTCGAAAGGTATTTAGTTTTTCCCGCAAAGTGTGAAGAAATTACTGAGCTTCGGTGAAACTTAACAAGTTACAATTAAATGTACTAAAGTGCAATTTTCCTTCACCTACGTTGACTTCGACTGCAGCTGTAATACAAAGATAAAATAAACCGATTTTTGTAAATAGAATACCTAACAAATTCGTGGCCTGTTTCTGGTTCATTCAACAGCCGATCTCGGTCTTTTACGGCGTTTTGTTTTCTTTGCGTTACTTCTTTAAGCTTTCTATCAAACTCGCCCACTTCTTTAACTGGGAGGGTTTTAGCTTTTGGCAATGTTACCACCGATTTCGGTTTCATAAGAAGTGCCATAACATCATAATTATCCGACGCCATATGTACCGCATTGCATAGAGATGACCGTATATTCCAAACCGTCGTAATACCTTCGTCCTGACCACAATAAAAGTCTTATTACTGTACCTTAAAATCAATTACAAAACAATCAGATAGGTGCCTAAAAATAACATAATTAAATACTGTATTCGAATAACGAACCAAAACAATATCGTTACTAATATAATAAAGTGCATTAAATTATACTTAAATATCTTATACTAAAACACTTCCTTTTTTCCCCCCTAAGATATTAATTTTAAAATACCGATTTTCGTCTTAATTCTTCTAATTCTTTTCTACTAGCTTCAATTTGAGCTAACAAAGCATCACGGCGTATTTTGTCTAATTCTAGCTGGCTACGGAGTTTGTTAATTATTTTGGTTAATTCTCTTTGTTCCTTTTCAGATTTCTCTATCTGAATCACTGTCTCTCTTATGTTTTTGTTAAGAGATGCGATTGTTGATTCTACTGCAAAATAATAATTTTAATATTAAAATTGTATTCTGAAAACCCAAATAAAGAAACCGAACCTAAAACTACCTTTGATAATAATTAGAATAAACATAAAAAACTGTCGCTGTAATTTTCAGACACTTTATGATCACGATTGCTAATTTTAAACATATAGGTATTAACTAAATTAACGTCCCGAATAAGTATGCATTATCTTACAATCACGATTTTCCTTTAATTTAATTTCAGCGTTTTGTTCTTGGAGTTTAATTTCCTCTATAGTTGTAGCAAGGGACTTATCCATTTTATTTCTAGTTACTAACTTTAATAAATATAATTATATAGTCACGTGTTTTACCGCTGTAAGAAGAAAATTTAATTGTCCTGAAAAAAAGTTTTGTATTTTTTAAAATCGAGAATTGAAAGAATGTAAAAGGCACAGCCAACAAAACGTTAACAAGTTCATTAACTATTTTAATTAGAGAAAACCTAGTAACATTTTATTTATATTTTATCATCGAATATTTCTTTCAAATATTGCAAATAAATAAATAACACAAAATTGTTTTAATATTTTTAGTATTTATGCGTGAAATTAAACTATTATTACCGTTTCCATGGAAATGTTAACGTTACCGGGGAAATTTAAAAACAGTCACGTACCTCGTTTAAAATAGTATTTCATTAAATTACCAGAATTATTTATTTTTATAGAATTAGAATATTGTAATGAAAATATTACAATATTTTAAATAATATGGAAACGCCTGATTCAAATGGATATGTTAATATCACTTGGCCGAGTAAAAATATTCCTCACGGCGGTATCTTTCACACAAAAGTTCACGACTTCTCACCTGCTCAACAATCATTTCTAAAAGGTAACAGACCAGGACGGAAAGAGACGAAATACAGTTTTGAATACTCTTTATTTCAAACTTACGCCATTCTTTAAAGAACAATTCACTCAGTATAGTGACGAAATTATATTATTTACAGTGTTGTTAGATGAATCAAAGTTTACAATCGAGCAGCGTCGTAAAACTGCATTCACTTTACGTCAAAACGACGGCCGCAAAGAGAAACCAGCGCCCAAAGCGAGAGAGAACGTGAGGATTCTCCGACCACGTACTTCATGTCGACGCTCCCTCTCTGCAATACGTGCTTCTGGAGTACTCGAGCCCGATACGTAAGTTCTACGACTGAAGCAGTGTTGAGAGTAACAATTTTTTTTAAAGTTAACGATTGAATATTCCATGAAAGGATAAGCAATACATGATTTATGGTAATAGTGCGGAGAAACAGTTATAATTCTATTCTTTTCCTCATCATTAAAAATATTTTCTATGTATTGAGTTTTCTTGTGTTAGGTATAAACCGTTAAAGCGCGGCGAAGACCGCGAGAAGCTGAAAGAACGACTTGCAGACTTCATGACCTACGGAGACTTAGGTCAGCGACCGCCGAAACCAGCTCGTCCCATCAAAATCCCTCCAAAGTTACCAACAAACAAAGAGAAATGGAATGATTGTAAGTCATTTATTCTTTAAGATCCAAAACCAGACTTGAAAAACAGTTTCCAAGAAAGGCGGAGATATTCTTTTGGGGCCTTATCTTCGTCTTTCTTTGAAGATTATTTATATTTAGTGCAGAGGAATAACATCTCTCAAATGTCGCCTCTAATACAAATTATACTTATATATAGTAAGGAACATTTATTATATATTTATTCTTTACGATCTACTTCTAGTGGTGACACAAATCCGCGAGCGGGCTGACTGGTTAGCAGAGATGGAGATGTTAGGAGAAGCGGACCTCCATCGTGAGGTGATACAGGACCAGATCGCGGAGAGGATCCGCGCGTTGGACGCCCTGGGCATCGATAGCGAGTGCTCGTCGGCCAGGTCCAGACGGTCGGGATTCAGCGTGCTCGACACTGGTAGAAGAAGTGTTAGAAGCAAGGATAGTGATAATACAGGTAAAAGAATGTTTACGATTTATTATTTGAGTTGTAAATTAGTGCAATTTACAAATGGTCCGGAAGAGGAAGAAATGTTGGGTCTTAACAATGGGTAGGAAGACTTGGTTATTTTACTCATTGTCTATCATCTACTATTTACCTTCATTATGTTAATCATTTGAAATTTCTAGAGCGCACAACGTCATCTAAAGAAAAGAAAGTCCTAAAGAAAGGACCAACAAAAAAGAATAAAGAAGTTGAAGAGAATGTCGACGCTTACAGCCGATTGTCGCCATTGGAGTACACACCACGGCGAAGAGTTTGATTCAATATACAATTTGAATTTCATTTTTTAATTATATTTGAAACTTTTCATAAATGTACATTTTCGTCCAGTAATAATAAAAAAGTAATGTTGGATAAATCTTTTGGTGTAATATAAACATTTATTTACTCAAAAATGTATTTTGTTAATTTGTATATCATTGTTTTTATTTACATATAACTTACATTAGGTTTATGTACATTACATAATAAAGTGATATAAGTTTTTCACTGATTATTGTAGTAGATACATTGAATCCATCTTAGTAACAGACAGAGCAAAACAAAAAATTTGTGGCATACAAAATGTTAATCTTCATCACTATCAATGATAAGTCTTTTTGATTTTTTGGCTTTTGGTTCTGCAATTGGAGATACCTTTTTGCTTTTTTCTGGGCTCTCTTGTCTCACCTCATCATTACTAGATTCTTTTGATTCTAAATCTCTCGGAGCTGGTCTATCCAAATCAAAATTTGAATACTTTCTGACTGTCATTTTCAATGAAAAATCAACATCAGTCACAGACTCCATGTTTGGACCTTTTTTTAAATAAGATATTGTTGAGTAAGGTGTGAAATGAAAATCTTCCACAATATATCCGTTAATTAATAAAAATGCAATTACATCTTCACCTAAATTACGTGAGAATTTAGGTTCTACACATTTATGTCTTAGATTAACTGGACCCGTCAAGAACCAAGCACTCAGCAACTTTTGTGCTGTTAGTTTTGTGTCAGTGCTCTCAGCTTTATCAAATACACATGATATAGCCTGACAGTGATTTTCAAGACTTATTTCTTTTAAAACAGAACAAGGATTAGTGCAAACATCACACATTTTATTACAATCTGCTAATCCCCAATCTTCTTCAAAATGCTCCGCAATAAGCTGTCTCCTGCAGTATTTCCCATTAAGACAGTACTTGATCATACCATACAATTTGTCCAAATTGCCAGCAGATGAGAATACCATCGGACTCACTTTAAAAATGTCCTGCATTCTAAATAATGTCACACATTCTGCCCGCTTACCATCTCTACCAGCTCTGCCACTTTCTTGGTAATAGTTCTCCATGGATTTACTTATTGTATGATGTATTATAAACCTAACATCAGGTTTGTCAATACCCATTCCAAAAGCAACAGTTGCCACAATTGCTTGATAGTATTTGTCATGCCATTTACTGTGAACTTTGCTTCTACTACATGCTTCCATTTGAGCATGATAACAACCTACTTTTAACCCTCTTTTTCGTAATTCTTCCGCCAAATCCTGACATTCCTTTATACTATTTGTATAAATAATACCACTCTCACCTTTATATCTAAACTTCAAGAGTTTCTCTAGAATTGTAACACATTCCTCTTGAGAGGTTGGTTTTTCTAATATTTTGTAAAATAAATTAGGTCTGTTAAAGGTGGATTTAATAACTAAACATCCTTGTATGTTTAGTATTTTTTGTACATCATTTAATACATGTGCAGTTGCTGTTGCAGTCAAACCTAGAATGGGTACATTAGGAAACATACCAGATAATATTCCTAAAAATTTATAATCTGGCCGAAAATCATGTCCCCATTGTGAACAGCAGTGAACCTCATCTATGGCTATTCTTTGCAGCCTACCATCTGCGTAACACTTTTGCAAATTAGCCATGAACATCTTACTCTTTGCAAGTCTTTCAGGTGTAACATATAGTAATTTTATGGGTGTATTTTTGTCTTTAAGTAAATTTAAAACTGCTGTTGTTTCATCTCTTGAAGTTGTGCTTGTTATAAGTTTTGCGGGAATGTTTCTGATAGTCAATAACCTTACTTGATCTTCCATTAAAGAAATGAGGGGTGAAATGACAATTGTTATGCCAGGTTTTATCAGAGCTGGTAATTGATAGCACAAACTTTTGCCAGCACCTGTCGGCATCACAACTAAGGCATGTTGTCCTGCTATTGTTGAGTTAATAGCACTCAACTGTTTAGGTCGAAATGAATTTAGTTTAAAAGTATGGCGGAGAACCCTGTTAACGTCTTCTGACCATTCGTAAGTAGTTCCAGCCCAATCCACTTTTGCTAATGATTCAGATTTAATCTTATCTATTGTTTTTCTCAATAACGTTTTCTTTTCTTGCAACTCGCGTTGCCGGTTTTTCCATTTTGCTATCTCGCTACCGACCTTATTAAGCTCTTTTTCAACACTTTTTATTTCTTGTTCAATTTCTGCTACACTATTCATATTACAATTGCACAGTGTCAGGTACTCCAAATTATTTACTTGTTTCTTTCCAAAATACTAACCTGACTATTTAATCGACACAATGTTATACTAAAACACTTTATATTACTACAGTAATAAACTTTCGTCGTACTTAACAATTTGAATACAAAGTTTTTTGTATTTTTTGTACATAAATATGTTTTTTTCTTTTCATCAAAAGTCTCCGCTTTGAAAACATGACAATGTCAATAGACAACCAAAGAGTATATTGGTTGAGAATTGAACTACGTTGACGTTGACAGTTGTTACTTCAAGATTATAGCGACATGTGCGACATGCGACATGCCACTTACAAAAATTAGCAGTAGGGAAGAAGTGGTGGTACCCAAAAGTATTGTAGATTTTGACTAGGAATACAACTCTGCGTAGAAAATAATACTTATTTATCTTTTCTGGAAATTTTACAGAATTATTAATAATTTACATCACATTTATGTCAGTAAATTTGTTATATGTATTATAATATTATAACAAAAAATCTACATTAATATAATAGTAATCGATAAATTACATAAAACTAGGGTGCTGATTGAATAATATTATGTTTTATTATTGATCTACTTCTTTCACTTGGTACGAGTTTGTAATAACGGATGTTGCTTATTGAGCAAGTTAGTGATAGATTAGATACTTTTATCGTATGTTACATGGGATCAGTATAAAAAGTAAACGAAAAGACAAAAATGCTTCTCTTTACTTTTCTTTTAATATTGTACGTGTAAGAATTTATATTTTTAAAGAAAATCCCATAGCACTGACCGTTACAATAATGTTTCAGGTATATGGTTTCGTGTGATAATGAAACGGTTACACTCGTACTAGCCAGAGGAGGTTCAAAAGGTATACGACTTAAAAATCTACAGACAGTAGGTGGTTTAAGTCTTTTAGCACGATCTATTTTAACGGCGAGAAAAGCGGGATTATCAAACATTACTGTATCTACTGATCACCCATTGATTGCTTTGGAAGCTTTGAAATGTTAGTTGTTTTTGGGGATACATCTTCATGTGATAAAACTGTATTTTTGGGGGTTTTAATAAAAACGTGAACTGTTTTAGATGGTGCTTCACCTTTTCGACGAAGTTTTATAACAGCATCACATTTTGCTCCGTCAATTTGGGGCGTGGAGGAATTTATTGCCTCCACACCAAAAGCAAAAGTAATAGTTTTAATTCAAGCGACTTCTCCTTTTATTTCGTACTTGAATCTTAAAGATGCTATTAGGAAATTGAATTACCCAAAACCTTATGATTGTGTGTTTGCAGTGACAAGGTATTTGGCACTTTTAATAAATAAATATAGCAGTTAACGAATTGAAAATGAAAAAGAAATGTATTTTAGAAGCTTCAAACTACGGTGGAACTTCGTGAACGGAAAGCTTATTCCGAAAAACTTCGATAGTGTTAGAAGACCGCGGAGACAAGACTGGCACGGTGAATTAATAGAAACTGGGGCATTTTATATATCACGAGTTGAATTAATACAACAAGGACTTTTACAAAATAATAAGTAAGTGATAATATTTTTTTTTTGGAAATATCAAATTATATGAAATTGAGGTTTCCGAACCGAACAAAGTTGCTAATTTCTGAACGTGACTTAACTTTTCCGCGCTGGCGGAATTTTATTTACGAAATATTTCTAAAGGTTTATTTTAATTATAAAAGTGACATTGTAAATAAAATAAACAAAGTTCCTTTTCAGCTGTACTGTTGCCGAAATTAATGCCAAAGAAAGTTTGGAAATTGATTCTTATTACGATTTGAAAGTTGCAAATGTTTTACTTAGTTCTAACTTAATTTTGACTTAGTTTGGATCATTTAAAGTTTGACAAAACAAATACTTAAAAAAAAGACAAGTAAGTTTATGCTTAATTATTTTTACGCAAATCAATTTACCTTTTTTTAAGTTTGTCCTATAAAAATAATTTTATTAATCACATTAAATTATAGGACAAATTTTTAAAATCAATCGTTTGTTTTAAAAGATTCCTCCTAATGATGAAATGGACAATTTGGGATCATCCCAAGTTTATCTTATTCACAATAAATAAGAACTTCAGAACAGGCCAAAGAAATAAACATGAAAGTAGACAGTTTTGCACATTATTTGAGAACAAATTATCAATTTAATCAAAAAACTTATATTAGAAATAATTAACACTAGGTCTTAGACTGTCATGGTGCGGTGATACAATGTTTTACTCAATTATTTTCTTCCCATCATTAGAATCTCTGTGTCTCGCAACTAAAATATGAAAGTTACATTTTCTATTGCACCAATTTTATTCTAATACATCAATAATATTTTTCATTGAATTGGATTGTGTATAGGATGGAGTTTTTAATACATAACAGTTTAAAATGAATCCAATGTTTGTAGTGAATATATATTTTCGCATATTTCCACCCACTTTTGCAACATACATTTTTTTATCAGGCATATGATATAAGCATATTACACCTTATTTTTTATATCATATATTATTTTCAGTTACAACAAGTAAATATGACTAATTTGGATATAATAACATTTGAAGACCTCGAGGCAACAGATGTAATTAGTGTAGAATTAGTACCAGAACGTAAAGGATTAATACTAAAGCATTGTGAATATTACGTAAGCTCAAGAAGACACGGAACAACTGTGACCCGCAGATATAATGAGTTTGTTCAACTGTGTGATGTTTTTTGTGCTAAATATCCTTATCGGTAAGTAAATAAATTTTATTATAATACATACTATCTGTTACCCGCGACTCCGTCCGTGTGGATATATAAAAAAAACTTAATTAGTGTAGCCCACCCATCCATCTAAACATTCGCATTTATAATATTAGTAAGTTAAATAAAAAGGCATAAATTCGAAAAAAATATAATAAATAGTATCCTATGTCCATCTCCATGTTCTAAGCTCCCTCCTCACCAATTTTCAACCATATCGATAAAGCTGTTCTTGAGTAATAAATAGTGTAACTAACACGACTTTCTTTTATATATATAGATGTGTAATTATTAAGATAACTGTTTTTATTATGTCTTAACATCAATATGGTGAATGCTATTCATGTTTGTTACTCAGAAGAATGGTTAGAGATTACAAATCTTAGGCACTCTGGTTGTTTAATGAATAACATTCATAGTTATTTGGAAATTACTATAATAATATATGTTAAAATACCCTTAACCACACATGTGTATGTTGACAACAATTTCATAACATCCGGTTTGCTACTAAATTTAAAAATGCTTGATAGTATTAAGCTACATTTAATCATCGAGTAAACAATCAGTTTGTTTTGTCGTTCTCTGGTAAAAATAAACCTTTGCAATTATGTATGTTTTTATCACTATCATTGTGAACTAACTGACCTTGGTTCAATTAATTGTTTGTTGATAAAAAAAAATATTTATCCCATTTATTACATTGTAGAGCTTATTATCATAATAAACTTAAAAAATAATACATATTTTTTGTTTAATTTGATGTTGATGGAAATACTAGGTAATAATTTAAAGCGATAGTAGTTTTTGTGTAGTTTTGCTTAATCTCAAAACTGTCGGCTTAGATGTTGTAGTATTTAGCAACTAAGGGCGTGTTAGTAGTCAGTGTTAAGTTTTAAAAATGCACTGATTGATAAAAACCCTAAAAAGAAAAAATCTTAGCGGCCAGTATTATTCGCCAAGTAATACTGGCCACCATATTTCATGTCTACAGAGGTCTTGTCAGTTGTGTTTGGTTTACATTATGCCAGTATAGTAGGATAGTAGCGCTTAAGATCAGAGCTGGCATACAATTGGCATAATGTGAACACTAACTGGCGCCAGTGAGCACTACTGTGCGACGGCATTATATAAATCGATTGTAACAGCGCTGTATGCCGCTTGCCACCTAAACGCGTGGTAGTCGGCGGTGGCAGCCCTGTTTTCCTGCAGCGGCGACGAGCAGCGCTCCAGCGTTGGCTGACCCTCGTGGCGCGACATCCGGTGCTCGCGCACGACGCAGACTTACGTACCTTCCTCTGTGAATCGTCTTCAAGGTTGGATAAGCCGAAGCATGATGAATTCGTACTGGCTGGTACCCAAGATGAATCTCCAGTAAGTTCGTTCTTCTTTAAAGAGATGGCTCCGCGCCTGTAAAAATCCTTTTAAAATGTGACCTATGAACTCTGTTATCTGAACTGACACAGTAGTGTTAAAAATAATAACTCAAGTTTCTTTTATTTTTTAAAATTAAAAAAAAACAAATTGTTCTTTCCAGGCCCAAATTTCTATAGATGAAATGCAGGCAGCTTTCGTATCAGAGCAGGAGCAGCTACGTTTGGTGCAGCTAGGACTTAACAGATTATATAAAATATTCGAAAGAGGTTGGTTGTAATTAAAATTATCACATCAAATGTCTGCCTAGATTGAATTTTACTATTTTTTGTACTTATTAAAGTTCCCTTTCCAATACGTGTCTACTTTTTCAACCATGAAAGAAAGTAATCATAACCATTATAAATTATTCAAACTTTCGTGAGATATGAGCATAATTTAATATATGAACGGCTAAAACACGTATGTTCGTCCAGTGTCGGCACCGACTACTATGTTCATATGTCAAGTTTTGAGCCCTTACCCATATGAAGGGAACCGACGACCTCGAAACTAGTCGGTGCCGACACTGCATAAATATACATGAGTGTTTTAGTACTTTATATTTTAGTTTATAACTGTTTTAGCACATGGACCAATGCCTACAAGAAATATAAATATCTGTAAGTGATCAGGTAATATGGTACGGTTGTGTATTATCAGTGGGGGGTCGGTGCGAGGCGGAGCGCGCGGACATCAGGGAGCTGGGCGCGGCGCTGAGCGCGCTCGCCACCGCGCCCGCAGAGCCCCCCGCCTGGCTCGCCGTCAGGCATGCCATCAAGACTGCTGCTGAGTAAGTTGGGAAATAATTTGTTTAGACCCATTCTAGGACACTATGGAACTGACACGCAAATATGAAATAGGTTTTTTATCTTTAATTCATCAGTCTAGCTACAACAATGGGTGAATCTTCCATAGAGGAGGTGGACTATGAGTACGGCGCAGGTGCTAAAATACTGCTGGCCTTAGATGCCCTCGGAGCGTACAGGTGTGCTATTTTAATTCTTTATAAATTTCTCTATATTTTCAAACTTAAAAATAAAAGTAATCTGTTGTGCCTACATAAGAAATTTATTTGAAGTTATGGAATAAAATTCCTTGATAATTTAAAAAAAATGTTTCGCTGCGATGGACGCGCAGGGATACATTTTTTCACGAACGCCGCGCGACAGTCAACAATTGACTGAGTGAGACGTCACTCCAAGTGTATCTCACTTCTGTTCATATTAGATATGTGTGTGTGAGTGTGGGTGTATGTGTGTCAGGGAGCTATGCGGGCGGCTGACGCGCGGGCTGCACGGCGAGCGCGCGGCCGCTGCAGCTGCGCAGGCGCACTCGGCCGCCGCCACCTTATTGCGCAAACGACATCGGTTTGCCCTTACCTGCTGCTTAGAGGTAAACTTTCTTTTTAATTCTCGATCTTTATATGAACTGTTCTGTCATAAACGATATTAAGATTTTTTATGTCATTTAGCTTAAGTTTAACCAAACCGTTCGTTTGATAGAGCTTTGATTCTTATGATTGTCACTGTTTACAAATGTAAAGATTTTTACCATACATTTTGATTATCTATAAAAGGCAGTTTAAAAGAAATATTTAAATGAATTTCTTCTTTATCAAAATAAAAGTAATATCTTTTATTTACTAGTTCTATCTTAACTACTTATAGTTATTTCCTTATGTTTAAAACGTGTATATTTATGAGATTTGTGGTACACAATGAAGGAGAGCCGCGTGGCTCGCGCGTACGC
Organism: Papilio xuthus; assembly: GCF_000836235.2. Taxonomy (NCBI): domain Eukaryota; kingdom Metazoa; phylum Arthropoda; class Insecta; order Lepidoptera; family Papilionidae; genus Papilio; species Papilio xuthus. The sequence goes on along the minus strand of NW_013531107.1, from coordinate 5,043,503 downwards.
ACTGGCGGCGCTGGAATGCCTGCAGGAGCCGCTGCGCACGCACGGCGTCGCACACTCGCGCATTGCCACACTGTGGGCCGACCTGCACTCCGCTCTCACATACACACATACAAACAAAACAAAATAACTATCACATATGCATATAATCTGTTTCAAATGAAAGCTCTAATGTAGTAAACTGACAAATTTCAACATGGCGGCCATCATAGATTAGTGATTGTCAAATTGTTACATGAATTATGTTTATATTTTGGATATTGTAAATTTTGGCCTAATATGTGAGATGAGATGCATTGTTTATATTAGGCTTTCGTTTGAAATAAATAATACTTGATTTTTCGTGTCACTTTTGTTCCAATTTAGTGCGAAAACTTTTAGAACAACAATACCGGTTTTCATTTTTTATTTATCACAATATTTTAAATGCTTAAATCCTTAAAATTAAATAAAAAACAGTCACACACGTTATAACAGCTTTAAAGTAGAAATTTTGTCCAACATATTTCTACTTTAAAGCTTTATTTTCTCGCTTTGTTAATCTTTTACGATGTTAATATTATTATATCTGTTGCCTCGAATGAATTAAAATTATACAAATATTTTATTATTTATTTTAAGAATGAGAGAATTATACATAAATACAGTATTCTATATTTATAGTTTTATGAAGACAACTTTATCGTAATACTCCAAAAAAATAACTCAAGCATAATAAAAGATAACCGAATTTTATGAGAAGGAATAACAGTGGCTTTCTGAGACCAAAATCTTCGTTTAAAATATTTTATAGGTTTTGTAAAAGATATTGACGGATGACGTTGTTTTATATAGAGATTTTGGTTTGAGAAACCAACGGTAGGGCATTTTATATTTATATAATCATTCATTTATATGATTTTATAGCTTACATATATAAGATGAATTGACTCACGTATAATATGGTGCTTTTTACAAAGATATAGTTATTAATTATGGCTGCTATATAAAGGCCTCTATATACATTTATTAATATATAATCTTAGAATAATAAAAGACATATATTTTAGTCCTCAATAGCCTAGTGGTTAAGGGTACGGATTTCCGATCATGTGGTCAGGTAAACCATGTCCGAGCGCAAGTGGAGCTTAGTTGGAATGGTGCAAGAAATATTAGTAAATTAACATAAAAAAAATTGTCTTCCAAGAATGAAATGAATAAAAAAATGTTACGTGGAATTGGTGTTAAGTTTTTTTTTTTAATTAAGAACATGGTTTTGGATATATCAATTATGTATTTTTTGAGTATATTTTATGTTGTTTGAGCAAGCAAATAATGTTGGCTGTTACCTATTGAGCTGATTGATCGGTAGGCCGATCGACCCAATAGGAAACACCCTAATAGTTGACTATTAAAATTGACTTACTTTGAAATGTTATGAATAAAAAATTTTTTGGACACAATCTGTTTGAAAATTATTAAATATATAAAATTACTAAAAATCCTAGCTGCTATTTACAAAGCAAATCGACAGCTTAGTGGGGAAATTAAAAAAACAATTATTTTTGCAGCGTAGCTCATTGGTAGCTCGAGGTCCTTCGAGTCAGATAATTAAAGACTTTGTATTCAATACTAAATTTAACAATAAATTATCATATTTTTCTCGAATTTTATATGTATATAAGATATTATAAGATATATATAAGATACATGTTTTGTCTAGGTTATGTTTGACTAACAAAATCAGATTTTATTTGTTTACTAGAAAATTTGTAATTCCAGTGTTGAAATATTACCAAACGTGAATATATACTGTGATATATTTAATATCATTTACAGAAAACTGTTCTTTTTGTCAAATTGGAAACATCAATGACATTTATTTTTATAGTTTTAAGACTTTATAAAATAAAGTTTAATAATTTAATAATGAACAAGACTTTTATTATTTCAAGTTGCAGATAATCAATTGGAATACATTGTTCCTCGTTCAAAAAAAAAATGTTGATTAATAAAGCAAATACTATGTTAACCCATTAGTGCATAAAGTTTATTAACGCCTTTTTCCTTATGATCACTGTAAGTAATATAATTTCATTTCGAGTGAATTTTACCATTAAATTATATAAAATATTTAGTCAATATGAAAGTTTAGATTTTATAGCCCGTCCGACAAATCGGACGTTATGCTTCCCGGAATGTCATAACAACAGTATTACCACTTCAAATATATATTACACTACTGTTTAAAAAAATAAACGGTTAGTAAAATATATATAACTCCTATAACAATTTAATTGGCGTCCGATTTATCGAACGTTATGCACTAATGGATTAATATGAAACCATCTGAATATTGTGTGCAATGATTTCTGTCTTATGAATATTGATTCTTTCCTAATTCAAATTGCGTAACTGTTTATTTTTGGTGTCCGCAAAGTGAGTCCGTGTAACATTGTGTACCGGCTGATGATGCCGTCTATTGTCTATGTTGTTATTCAAAACATTTCGTCACAAACATGATGGTTAGTACCCGCGCGAACTCCAGTCCTGATGGAACTCTGCGTGCCGCTCCTGTGGCTGGCCGTTGTCGTTCCGGAGTTCGCGAACGGCTTGTCGCACGTCGAAGCATATGTCAAGAGAAATAAACATGCCGGAAAGAAGAAGTATAGACCGATATACCATATATCATCTCCCAACGGATGGGTCAGTGATCCGACTGGCTTTGCTTTCTTTAAAAAGCAGTACCACATGTTCTTCCAGTTCCATCCGTACAATGGCTACTGGGGTCACATTCACTGGGGGCACGCTGTCAGCATTAACCTCGTGGACTGGACCCACTTTCCCCCGGCGATCGTGCCGAGGGAGTATTACGAAATGCACGGCTGCCAATCCGGAACCGCACTAGTGCATAACGATTATCTTACTTTATTCTATACCGGAACCGTCATAGCAGACAACGAAACATTCCAGACGCAGAACCTAGCACTGAGCGGTGACGGAGTCGTGTTCCAAAAATATATATACAACCCTATCATAAGAGAAGCTCCGCATGGTGTGGGCGAATTCAGAAACCCAAGAGTTTGGAAATTTCGTAACACTTGGTATATGATGATTGGGACGACCTCGAGAGAAGGAAATGGAAAGTTAATACTGTACACCTCCGGCGACATGTTTAACTGGAAGCTGGATGGCACGATAGCGGAGTCCATGGGGGACATGGGAAGCATGTGGGAAAATCCCGATATGTTTTTAATGGATGGACAACATATTTTGATATTTTCGGTGCAGGGTATCAAAGGCGAAGGATACAGATTCAGGAATCCTTACCAAACGGGTTACGTCGTCGGTAATTTCGATTATGTGCTGGGGCAATTTGAAGATTTGGAAATATCGACGACGACTTTCACTGAGCTGGATTATGGACACGATTTCTATGCGGCAAAGACCATGCTCTCTACGGATGGCAGAAGACTGCTGGTGGCGTGGCTCGGGATGTGGGGAAGTGAGTTTCTCGAGTCCAAAGACGGTTGGGCTAGTATGTTGACGATTGTAAGAGAATTACGTCTATCGGATTCGAGCCGGCTCATCATGACGCCTGTGCGGGAGATGGTGGAGCTGCGCGCGGAGATCTTGGAGGACGCGTGGTACGGACCCGGAGAGATGTTTATCGCCGGGACGAAATCTTTCGAGTTAATAGTGAATTCGAGTGCAATAGTTTCGTACGTTGGGCTGATTTTTGAGTGGGGGTTAGACGGTAGGTTATCCATCGGGTACCACGCGGACCATGCTCACGTGAGCTTAGATCGTGGCGGGCCGGATGGGCTGCGTATAGCTGAGTGGGCGCCCAACGGCTACATACACTGGCGGATTTTTATGGATGGTAGCTCTGTGGAGTTGTTCTGTGGTGATGGGGACGTAGTCTTCACGAGCCGCATTTACCCAAAAAAGGATATACGAGTGCGAGTGTCGGGCGACACACAACTCCATATTCTGCAGTATCGGCTGCGGAAGAGCATTGGACACAGCAACAAGAGGCCCATGAAGGGTAGAAAGAAAACGAAGATATCGAACAAGTTTAAAATAGATGTGGCTGATTGAGGAATAGTTTATGATTTAAGTGAGTTGAGTCATCCATGCAAGATTTGTAGTCATTTTGCGGTTTCCCAACAGTTTAATTTTTCGAAGGGATTTGTTTTTTGATTGTTTGAAGGAAGACAATCGTGGGACAATACACTAAAGTGTTTGTATACTGATTACCAATAGGAGTGCTATTGTTTGCAAACATTTTTATTTACATTTGCAAACAAGACATAGATGTATATAGTTAATATGTAAGTTACTAAGTACATGGAAAGGCAAATATGGTAAATGTGTAGTTTTGTATGATATAATAATTGTTGTAAATTGTATTAACAAGGAGAGAAAGCGAACAAATTAATTATTAAAGTTAAAAAGTTATTATGTCAATGACTCCATTTATTTACGTTGCTGCCACCCCTAAATATCGGTAAACATATACATAATATTACATACTAGTTGTCGCCCGCGACTCCGTCCGAGTGGATATATAAAAAACTTAATTAGTGTAGCCCACCCATCCATCCACATCACATCCATTTAAACATTCGCATTTATATTGTATGAAAAAAAAATGAATTAATAGTATCCCATGTCCGTCTCTTGGCTCTAAGCTACCCCCTCACCAATTTTCAGCCGTATCAATAAAGCCGTTCTTGAGTTATAAATAGTGTAACTAACACGACTTTCCTTTATATATATAGATTTTGGGTTTAATTAAAAACGTTTTATGGACATATGTATAGATAAACGACAACAAATTGTATCGTTTTCGTATTTCTTCGAATATCAATAAAGTTCCATTAATTCGATAAACAAAGTTAAATACGCAAAAACCCAATGCGGCAAATGATAATTAAAGCAGGAAAATTACAAGAAATTAACTCAAACAAGCTTGCTATATTGAATACTTCGAATTCCGCAAGCGAAGTGATATAAAGAAGACGTTGGCAAATTTAATAAGACGTTTTTAGTTCATTGTTAGTGACAAAAAATCTCAAAGCACTTGAAATTTATAAAATTAAATGTTATCTAATTCATAAAACCTGCTAGACACCAACTATTTTAACTAGAAAAATCGAACTATGCAGTTAAACCGCAGGCGAACTGTCAGTAAAACTGTACCTATCTCAGTTTTGTAAAGGCAAATATCAGTTTTAACTGTACAGTTAAAATTGGGTATGTTGGACATAAGTTGTCTCATCAAAAAGAGATTAGAAGATTATTTTCTTAAAGAAACTTTTTAAAGAGACTCTTTTCTTATAAAAATACCGACGAAGACAACTCGTTACGTAAGACCGCCAGAAAATAATATTCCGATAATTGACAAATCAAGTTTCGATAAAAAAAAACTTAAGGTTCATAATTTCAGTATTTTGTATATACACACAAAAATCTGTCTGACAGTATCCAATAATATCCATAGTTAAATTACTTCAATGTTCGGAAACCTTGAACTTGATATTTGTATTAAGAACTAGCGAGTCAGTCCGAGATTTAAAAATAAAATAGTTATGTTATTCTTTTTTTTTTATATCAAAAGGTGGCAAACGAGCAATCGGCCACCCGAAATCGCTGAAATAGCGAAGTGACCGTTGCCCATAGACATACGCAATCGCATATGCGTTGCCTACCTTTAATCGACGGAGGAAAGGATGCACAGAAAGAAAATATTTTCCCTTCCCATGCATCCTCTCACCCGGAAAGTCCACTTCCACTTCCCATCCTTTCCTTCTAAGAAAAAGGGTGGGAAGGGAAAGAGGACTAAATTAGGCCTCCGGGACGCACACTCATCAGACGAAACGCGGAATTGCTTCCACTTCACGCCTGTCTTCTGTGTGGTCGTGGTATTTCACCGGGCGAGCCGGGCCGATTCGTGCGAAGATGTTAAAGCGGGCTCTACCACTGTTAAAATTACTGTTATTCTATATTTTCTTCTATACTATGTTCTACATCTAAACCAAATTTCAGTGAGATTAATGCAGCCGTTCCAGCAAACATCTACCTTAATACCTTCTAACAAACATCCATCCAAACGTTCGCATTTATAATATTAGTACGATTCTAACAATACTCAGTAATAGTGTTAAGTAAGCAAAAAATATTTTTATTTATTTATTTATTTAAAAACTGCATAGCATCATATATCATATAATAAGTATATACTAGGAAATAAGATAAAAAGAAATTGCGTACGTGACTTAGTGCGTTACTTCTCGTCCAGGGATTCCCAAAGCCGGCAAATCGACCCGGGAAACCCGATAGAACCCGTATTGTTAACTCATTTATTGATTCATTTTGTATACAACTAGACAAACACATGATTCAAAGAAAGATATTTTGTTGATTAAAGTGGGAAAATCTAGCGTGATTAAAATTACAGGATAATTTATTTAATAAGTAGCTTCTAACTTCCAATAGAACTAGAGAGTATAGTTTGGTTACTAAGTTTAGGAACAAGAAGTGTTTTTTAGTCATTCCTAATTGTTAATTAACACACTTACCGTAGGTTTCTGAGGCCAAAATGCCAACTCTATGTTGTTAAAGATAACTACAGGGAAGACGATATGTTCTTGCATAGATTTTGGTCTCGGAAACTCACGGAAATGTTTTCCACGCCTATGTATGTGGGTGAGTTGTATGGTGACTGGACCTGGACTGACTCATTTTCACTATTGAGGTCGCATCGGATAAGCTTTCTTCCTTAGAGTGGCGTCAGCATATTACACCAAAACAAGAAGTCAGCTAAGGCCCTAAACAGCTATGGAAGTAAATAAGTATGTAAACTGTAAGAGCCGTCGTTGGTATAGGGCACAATTAGGCCACCGCTCAGGGCGCTGGAGCAGAAGAGAAAGGGGCGTCATATATCGTCAAATTACACAGTCTCATATAACTGTTTAAACCCCTCCAAAGGCCATACTTCAGCGGTCAATGGTTATTACAAAAAATTATACCTACACATATTCTATGAAAAAAGGTTTCAAGAAAATAATTCTGTTGAAAGTAAGTATTGAAAAGGGAGTTTGTTGACGAAAGTGGGTGGCGCCCACGTAAATTTTTCATACGTAAGCACTAAGCACAGATATCTATTAAGTGAAAAGCTGTTTGAAATTAAGCGATGCGCTACAGAAATTTCAACCTTATGCGTTTTATTTTCAGTCGTATATATGAAGTTTTCGTGTGCTCAGTCGTTATTAATTTCCCGTTATATTATCCGTATATTTTTATTGAACGTCACATGAAAATACGTCAAAGCTTAACGTTCTATAAAGATACATAAAGTCGAACTACCAACAAAAAAATTGACGGACATGCTATTTAACTCCTGAAATCCGTCTTGCTTTGTGTGGTAGATCATTCCAAATAAAAACTATTATTTTAAAAGCAATTACAATATTTTAAAGCTTTTTCTAGTGATATGATTGCACGGTTTACGAACGCGATAGAAACCAAATAAACAATGGAATTTTTACAGATGGTACGTCCATAATCTTTGATAACTTTTTGTTGCAATTCTAAAATTTCCCTAGTTATAGGGAGATTCGGTGGCAAAATTAAAAAGGCAGTTGACTACTTTGAATACCTTAATAAAATCTAAAATTTCGTTTTATATTTTTTTACAAAAAGTATTGAAAGATACCATTAACAAAAACTAATCTTATAAATTACGTGGCGTTTTCACATAATGTTAGGATATTATGTAGCCTAGTATGGCAACATTCTAAATAAACGTCAAAACTCCTGTTCCAGTTCTCCTCCTCCGCCTCCGTCATCAAACGAGGGGAGCGGGCCAAGAGGGTGTGGGGTATTGTAGACGTTGAGTAGATAATGAATGAATCTGAATTTATCGTGATTAAAAAACATACGAGTGTGATAGTGCGTGGTTCTCTAACATATGTTTTGTAATTAAACTGTGTTCATTTAATTATAAGAAAGTTAAGTGAAAGATTTTAAAAATGGTTAAGATATTTACATATGTTCTAACTTTTTTCTTAAGTTTAGTGTTCGTAAGTACGAAGAAAGCAACTGTTAAATTTTATGAAGAAAAGGTAAGTGTATATAAATTTTATTTATCAAAATTTCTGTGTTAAACTTTTTAAGAGTTGATTATATTTTATTTCTTACCACACTAGCTTATGTTAAAGGTCAAGTAAAAGGTGAGACTTGCCAAAGATTTTAAGTTATGATAAAGTAGACACTTTGTGTGTTACAAAAATACTTTCTATTAATTTTTTAAACTTTCATTTTAATAATGAATAAAAAAGAAGCTTGTGGTTGCATTGTATTTACCATGCATATATTTAAATGGATAAATAAAATTGGAAATAACTATGAGACTGCAAGGAAATCATGTTAGAAAGGCTGTATAACAAGGCTATCCATGACATGCAGTACTAATATTGTTAGAGCTGCATTAAGAATAAAGCATGGACATCAAAAGTAAATAAACTCTTGAAAAATTAATATTGACTATTATAATGATATTTAATAATACATGTTTAGTAATGTTTTAATGTAAAAAATATTCAATAAATGAATTTATCCTGTGTTGGTATGTTTTTCATTCTCTTTAATAAAACGCAGATAACAATATTTTTTTAAAGATGTAGAAAATTATATTCTCTTTATCAAATAACTAGTGGTCGCCTGCGAATCCGTCCACGCGGCATTATAATTAGTAGCCTATGTGTTCTTCCAGACTATGTTCCATATGTATGCCAAATTTCATCAAGATTTGTTCAGCTATTCTGGAGATACCTTCAAACAAACATCCATCCATCCATCGAAATATTTGCATTTATAATATTATATTATGATTTATTAGATTTATAAATATTACAGAACTTCCATGAAGCGAATGACTTAACAGATGATGATATTAAAAATATAGCAAAATTATCAGATCAAACACATTTTAAAGACATATTAAATGAAATACTCATACCAAGAGTGGTGGGAACTCCTAATCATGAGAAAGTTGGCAACTTTATTGTCAAACAGATGAAAGATTTAGGCTGGGAGGTTACCGAGGATATTTTCCCAGATAAGACACCTGTTTTCGGGACGTTGAATTTTAGGAATATTATTGCCAAGTTAAATCCTGAAGCAGAAAGGTACTTAGTGCTTGCTTGTCACTATGAGAGTAAATATACAAGAGAACATGTGTTTGTGGGTAAGTTTTTTTTTTAATATTATAATGCATATACAGTAGGTAGGGTGAGGTAGGGCGAACGCCCAGGGCGCCTGGCGTTAGAAGGCGTCGCAGGCACCAGGGTTAGACATAAAGGAGGCGACTGCGACGCCCCTTAAGATACCGTCTTTGTAAAACTTCCACAGAAACAAAAAATAGGTCGCCCCAAAAATCTCGTCCAGGGCCAGGTATTAATATGGGAAAAACCAAAAGATAAGCCCTGACATACATCGTGAAATCGTGACATGAGAATTTTTAAATAAAAAATACATTGCGGCTTGTAAAATTTCTGTATGTCTATATCTAAGCTATACAATCCAGTCCATTATGATAAAGGTCAAACTGTCAAAAAAATGGTGATAATTGTCAAAACGAAGATATGTTTATACTTATTATAAAAGTGTATATGACGTGATGTCACGTTGTATGTTACGCAGTTGTATCAGAGACCATAGCGTCGCATTTCAATCGCAACCGGTATTAAACTGCACTGCACGCACTCGATAAAAACATATGATCAAACTGGCTGTCACCCGCTACTCTGTCCGCGTGTATTTAAAACATTATTAGTAGCTTCCTTTTTGACTCTTGCCATCCATCTAAGCCTTCGCATTAAAGTAAAATAGTAAGATTAATAAAATTACTTTAAAATTAAATAATAGTTCGTAATTATTTAAAGTATGCCCGAAGATTAATTTGTTAATACAAAGTGTTCAAGTTAATTAGGTGGGAGTTAAAGGAAAGTAAGGTCCAGAGAAAGACTTCCGGGTTTTGTAAGACTTTTCTACGCCTACGATGTTCAATTAGTGTAGGTGTCTCATCAACGTCACGATATAATTATCCTTAATTAATAAATAATTAAATCATGGTGCCTTGTTGTCGGGACGCTCGTCGCTTACGTCATACTTATTAATAGTAATTCTTAGTGGATATTTCTTAACACCCATTGGATGAAAATGGACAAAAAGACTCGTTAATTCCTCGCCGATCGTATCATAGCCGATGTAGCGGGTAAAGGCCCTTATCGCGTGGCAGGGCGGTGTCATGTGGGCGAGGAGTGGTAGAATGTGCGTGAACCTTAATTTATTGCAGATATATATAGTATGTGCGTTTAAAATCGATAGATGGCGTTGTCTTCAAAATTATTATATATTTTTAGCTTAACCATAGAAGTGTCAAAAATTGTTAATTTATAATTAGGTGCAACGGATTCTGCGGTGCCATGCGCGATGATGATCAACCTGGCAAAAGTTATGTCGAAGCAGCTGGAGGCGATGAAGACGAACCGCCTGAGCCTGATGCTGCTGTTCTTCGACGGTGAGGAGGCATTCCGGCAGTGGGGGCCGCGTGATTCACTCTACGGCGCCCGACATCTCGCGCAGCAGTGGCAGGTCACGCCTTTTAAAGATGGCGCCAATCATTTGCAGAGAATGGTGAGTTCTTTTTGCATTTAATGATGTTCGTATTGTCACGTGAACATATACGGTATTAAGTTTGTGTTGCTAGGTTATGGCACAATAATTTATCTGATTAATTTTAATGTGGCAATGTTAAATGCTAAAGGCAAAACGGTATTAATAATTACTAACTAAACTAATAAAAAAATGAACACCTTAAAGTCGCTTTTGACTGATTTGATTTAATCTGTTAAACTGTAATTTATATAAAATTGTCGCGGACCTTGAACTTGGTAAGAGCCATTAGTTCCAGCTCAGTATGCGCGCGGAAAGTCCGGCCGGGCTTTGAATGACCTCAGTTTTTGCGCCTTTTCCCATTCGCCTTGTAGTGTGTCTATTGTAAATAACTAAATTATCTTTATATCTCAATAGCATTATTGATCGATTCGATTTTCGTTTATTCCTTACGGATTTCTCAATTACTTTCGCATGACGTAATGATTTTTATTCACTGAATTAAACTCGTTAACCGTGGGTTTCTGAGTATTTTTTTAAAATCATATAGCTATGTCTGTTTCGTCAAACATAATGACAGAGATGACTATATATTTTATGTAGATATTTTGGTCTTAGAAACCATCGGTAAATGATCGTATTAAAAATAATACGATCTACAAACATAAGGCAAGACTTACATTTCCATGTAAACCAGCTTTTTAACGACACATTAAAAAGATACAAATCAATATATTTAAATGTGACTAAATCAAACTAATTTTTTTCCATTAAAACTCGTTTAATAGCCGTTTTATTTTCGTTATCGGTATTCGATAAAGGCGACATGACCTGACCTTATCCGGTGTAGACGTATTTTCAAATCTTACTATTATAATATTATAAATGCTAATGGTTAGATGAATGTTTGTTTGAAGGTATCTCCGAAACGGCTCAACGAATCTTGATGAAATTTACACAGATATAGAACATACTCTGGAAGACTTTAACAGTGGCAGCGCCCGCTTTAACATCTTCGCACGAATTGTCCCGGCTTGCCCGGTGAAATACCACGACCACACAGAAGACACGCCTCAAGTGGAAGCAATTCCGCGTTTCGTCTGATGAGTGTGTGTCCCGGAGGCCTAATTTAGTCCTCTTTCTCTTCCCACCCTTTTTCTTATAAGGAAAGGATGGGAAGTGTAAGTGGACTTTCCGGATGAGAGGATGCATCGGAAGGGAAAATATTTTCTTTCTGTGCATCCTCTCCTCCGTCGATTAAAGGTAGGCAACGCATATGCAAATTGCGTATGTCTATGGGCAATGGCCACTTCGCTATTTCAGCGATTTCAGGTGGCCGCTCGCTCGTTTGCCATCTTATCATATATATAATAAAAAGAACACATAGGCTATTCATAAAAAAAATACCACGCGAACGGAGGAGAATAATTTAAATGTTGTTAGGCAGATTTATCAAATTATATACTATGATAGTAATAGTGTTTAATAATTTGATAAGAAATAAATATGACGTGATTGCCATACAGAGTAGATTGAACAGACTATAAATAAACGATATTTTTGGACTTATAGTAGTATGTCTATTGTAAAAAAATACAAGGTTAGTGTTATTTCTATGGCAGATGCATTACTTTAGCAGTCCTTAGTTGTAAGCCGTACATGTCTCATGCTTTGCATAACAAACAGCCAAAAAGCAATCACGCATATACGGATTAAACGCCCAATGAATTGCAGGATATCAATACGTAGAATATTATAAAAACGTTTTGAATTAGTAATTACTAATTACCATCAAGGCCAGATTAAAGTTATTATAGAAAACTTATTATATATAAAAAAAACTAAGTTAGTAGCCTATGTGTTTTTCCAGACAATTCTACGTCTGTGTCAAATTACATCGGTATCCATTTAGCCGTTCTGGGGATACCTTCTAACAAACATCCATCCATCTATACCTTCGTATTTATGATATTAGTAAGATAGTCTTGTAGTAGTCCCTTATTCGTCGTTTTTCAATAAAAAAACAGACTTATATCAACCTAATCACGCATATTTCGGGCGGTAAGTATAAAATGAATAGAAGTATTTCAACAGAAATAAATATGTAGTTCCATAGAGTACATATACCATTATGGACTGTACCTACCATCGACAATAATCAGCTGTCATTACATGCAATAATGTGCTCATTTCACCGTGAACATGTTATAAGCGGCGAAACGTTTTATAGCACGTTATGCAAGGTTGCATGTTACATTTCGCAATACTTCGAATGTGTCATGATGTACTGGTGACTTTACATATTATTCCTCTATCATAATGTAACCAATTTAAAAAGACCCGCATCATGTATCAAGTTGTGTTGGTGGATAACATTGTCCAACCAATAAATATGCGACCAACTTTTAAAGACCCTTGGTGTATTAGGATGTTCTAGTTCTGTTGGACCTGCTGGGTTGTCCGGATCCGGTGTTCTACAGCTACTTCCAGGCGACAGAGAAGTGGTACGTGCGACTCGCCAGCGCTGAGCAGCGGCTGGCGGAGTTGGGTCAGCTGAGCGCGTACTCTGTTGGTAAAGAGGAACAGACCTACTTCAGGTTGAGGAGCTCCGGTGCCTTCATTGATGATGATCACGTACCGTTCCTAAAGAGAAGTAAGTTAACTTTTGTTTTTGTAAGATAATTTACTAACTGAACTTTGATGTATGCGGAATTGTACGTAACGTCTATTTTGATTTCCTTTACCCTAAAAACTAAAGCAATTTTGCCGAATGAGGTTTAGTTCGATTTGTATTTTTTCTCAAAATGTTATAGAGGTATAAAGTGCGGGTCTACATGGAGAGTTTTTATGTTTGGTGGGAGCATTTGATTTGGTACAACGTTCCCCCTTATATTTAAACGCTAAGAGTAAATCCCAATATCGCTGCTTCGTCTCCCTTACAAAAATTCAGTTGTGTTTTTTAATTATTATTCGTGTGTATATTACTAATAAATATTTTTTTACAAAATATACTTACGAGTAAATACATATTGTTGTGAAAATTTTAAAGTGAACGTGAGGAAACTCGTGATTTTTATTGTAACGACAGAAAATCAATCAATTGCGATTTTCGCTTCAAATCTACCATGTTATTGATAATCGCGATAAGAACATTTTCACACATGATTTGTACTTTCTTTATCAATGCAAAATATAAAGTTTTTATTTATTTATTTATTATATATTTATGGTGATGACTAAACTAACTAGAATAATGTTCTGACCAAAACGTAGATGTAAATTTTAATACCAATAAATAGAATCTAGTCACATCGAGTAGAGTCTATCCTACGTTTAGGAATAAAATCATAAAACTCACTATGTACAAAGTCTAATAGAATATTATATGAGTCTTGCCCTTGTTTTCTTTGGGGAATAAAACTGTTGATTACATTTTCAAAGGGCAACATTCTATTTACACAAAGTTCCGAATGAAATGTAAACAATAACGTACTCCAATTGCGTTAAAAAAAGAAAGAAATTCTGTAGGAGTATATTCAAGGTCCAAAGGGAATGTAATACAATTAAATTGCTACGTACTAACGTAATATTTTCTTTTTTCCAGATGTAAACGTAGTCCATGTGATTCCCAATCCGTTCCCGCACGTGTGGCATACAGCTGATGACGATATGTCCGCGTTAGATTTTAACACCATAGATAATTTAAATAAAATCTTCCGAGTGTTCGTCGCTGAGTACTTACATCTTCATCCCTAGCACTTACACTACGGTCACCCGACAAGATGGCGGCTCGAAGCAATCGCCTTGCTCAAACGACGTAACTTTTTAAATTGACAAGGCAAAGAC